>NC_056743.1:624603247-624623247 GCF_019279795.1 Protopterus annectens | reverse complement strand
TTTTTTTCATATAGGCCATATGTACATATTGTATATAGTTTGTCTTTGTTTCATTTGTATTCTAGTAGAAATTATGTTTTGTCTTTTTGAAAATCAATAAAATATTTGGAAAGAAGGAATTGTCTTTTGCATGGACTGGTCATCATAATTGTGTATTGGGATGTTTGGATTTGGAATGAAACTTCTTGGACTGGTCCAGTGTTGCAAACATGTATAGCAGGTCACCACGATCTGTCTAACTGAGCTTGCTCACTGCAATGTGGCCAAACCCTGAAATCTAGCCTGGGATTGCTTACTTCTGCATTCTGGTTACATACTGTCCATCCAACCCTTTCTAGTGCTTTCCAGCTAAATGTCCCTGGCAGCATAATACATAAAGCTATTCTTCATCAGGGATGTGCTTTACATAGCAGAAATGATAATTATAAAACTATTATGCAAAAAGACCAGAATTTCCAGACACAAGATATACAAAAAGATTAAGAGAGAAATTAGAGGAAAGAAAAATACTTCCACAAGAAAAACTGTTAGAAGCCTCAAATAAAAATGTGTGTTCATTAATATAACAGATTTGTGAAAAACATTATACAGACTAAGAAATTTTGATCTGTTTAGAAAAAGAAGTATCTGAGGAAGTGTGAAAATATAAACAACAAAACCTAGAGATTTTTGAAAAGTATAAAAAAGAAATATGGTCATGGGAAAGAAAGAGAGATTTGATATGGTGCAATATTTATGCAAAGTCGAAAGCCAAATTAATCAATACGAACAAGTCAGCCCCAAAGATATTCAAAGAGAAATACAAGCAAAGGCATCCATATATGAAACATTTCATAAAAAAAAACAATATCATGAAGACAGAATGTAGAAAAGAAGATTAGTAAAGTAGAAGTTAAAAAATAGAAGTTGAAGTTATGGAATGCCTGCAAAGTGAAGGATTTGGTGTAGAAGGTCTAACACAGGTTACATCACAGCATGATGGAACGAGTCCCCAAAGTACAGAGAAACAAAAAGATCAGGAGACATCTGAAGAAGTAAATATGGACATGGGAAAGAAAATGAGATTTCATATGGTGTAATATTCATGCAAAGGAGAAAGTAAAATTAAGCAACACAAAAAGAGCAGCACCAAAGATATTTGAAAAGAAATACAGGCAAAGAAATTCAGACATGGGAAAATGTACAATACAAAAAATAAGAAGACAAAGAGGAAAAGTAGAAAAGTAGATTAGTAATAGAGGTTAGGGAGTGCTGTGAAGTGAAGGATTCAGTGTAGAAACTCTAACTCAGAAAGCACCACAGCAGGACAGAGCAATGGACTTCTAAATTAAGGAGAAACCAGTGGAATGGGAAGCAACTGGGAAGTTGCCATATGAGGATATTTTGAGCCTTCACAGGAAACCAGTTTAAACATTCACTTGAAGCTAGAGAGCAAAGGAAGGAACAGGAAACTGTGGCAACTCTGATGCAGTCAATGGTGAGGAGTGATAGGCTAATGAGATCCCATATGATAGAGCAATGGATGAATTTGAAGAGAATGTGCCACAGGAAGATGCTGTAGAACTTTCTATAAATGCCCGCAGGAAAGGAGAACAAAAAATGTGCCCTCAGTCTAGAAGAAATTGAGCTAAGAGAAGAGTTGTTTGATTTAATAGAGATGGACGAATTAAGATCAATGAAAGAGATACACTGCAGAAGGTCAATAAAACCTAAAAAGTTAGAAGTTGGATAAAACAAATGAACACAGTAATTAGGACTGTCCATAGAGATTCATAGGATATAACAGAAGTAAACAGGATATATTACTGTGCTGCTAAATTAATAACTGATACCATTC
This sequence comes from Protopterus annectens, assembly GCF_019279795.1. Classification (NCBI taxonomy): domain Eukaryota; kingdom Metazoa; phylum Chordata; order Ceratodontiformes; family Protopteridae; genus Protopterus; species Protopterus annectens. The sequence goes on along the minus strand of NC_056743.1, from coordinate 624,621,410 downwards.
TACCACAAGATCACAGGGTAGTAAGGGAAAGGAAGGGGAGAAATCGAATACCATCATGGAAGAATCGAATAGAGAAAACTATAAAGCAATTAAGACAAGAAGTATCACTGTTAGAAGACTATAGAAGAGGTAACAGATCACCAAAAATACTCAGAAAGATAGATGTGATTAAAAGTAATGTGCAGTATTATACTGGATTAGGAATTATCATGTAATATCACAAATAATAAACTAAAAATCTCAGCACAGGCAGAAAATTTTAGAAGATGCACAGAAAAATATAAAGAAAAAGTACAAAATAAGCAATTTACTGATGACCCAAAAAACGTTTTATAGACAATTGGGAAACAAGGTAAAAGGAATTGATAAACCACCAAAAAGGAGGAAATAATATATTTTGGAGAAGTGTTTATGAAGATTCTGTGGAACATAACAAAGATGCTAAATAGACAGAAGAAGCAAAAGAAAGAATAGGGGGTTCAAAGGTACAGGATATGAAATGGGATGAAGTAACAGCCAGATATATTTATTTATATATTTTACATTTGTTTACCAGTAAGAAGTCTGACTGGGCAGAGCTGCCTGTTTTCAATGGAGGCCTGAGGAGAAAAGCTCCTTACAGTAATAAAATACAGTAGTAAAATAGGGTCTGTATTATATAAATGAAAGTTCATAATGTCAAATGCTCTGAAGAGCAAAAATGCCAGACCTCGAAGTGCTTCTTGTGGGATCGCAGTACAGCGAAGGTCAGAATATTCGCCCTTTTCTCACTGTAGTGTGATCTCAGAGTTGGTATGTATATATATATATATATATATATATATATATATATATATATATATATATGTATATATATATATATTTAATGGGGGTGTGGGGGCACAGCCCCCCACAATAAGGAGTTTGAGGTCTGGCATTTTCGCTCTTCAGAGAGTTCGACATTATGAACTTTCGTTCATATAATATAGACCTGTAAAATATAGTAATAAAATATAGTAATGAAATAGACAGTAAGTAGAGGTAACATTTACACTACTGCACAGTAATGATGCACAGGGTAATACAGACAGTATAAGATTACAATGATGGCAACATTTGCACTACATTTTGTAGCTACATGAATTTATACAAATAGTTACAAATTATACATGTAGTAAAAATAGTGTCAAGACACTTCACTAGTTTATGCTTCTATTAAAATATAGTCAAATCTCACATTCAGTGGTTGCATCAGTAGGCACACACAATAAACTTTAAGTGTATGCTGTACTAATAGTACTAATATGCATTTAGTCTGCCTTCAGGGGGCTAGAAGTACTGAATGAGACAGCTTAGCTGAGTGAGACGAGGTCTGAGTAAAAGGATTGATAATTATTACCCAGGGCTACTACAGGAGAAAGTGAGTTGGAGAGGTGTGACTTAAGATGGCTCTTAAAGTCATGTGTGTTTTCTAGTGACCGGATATGGAGAGGAAGTGAATTCCATGTTTTAGTGACAGCAGTAGCATAGAGGGAGTCCCCAGAGATATATCTGATTTTAGTACAAAAGAAAGAAAGTTAAGAAAAGCCTCCAATTGGAAAACCCCAAGCCCAGATGCAGTACCTAACCTCTGGTTAAAAGTATTAAAATCTTTGCATGAAGATTTAGCCATGAGTAAGAACTATTTATATGCGCACCTTGAACAGACACCAACCTGGCTAACAGCAGGAAAATCAATGCTCCTACTTAAGAGTGAACCTGCAAGCTACCCTAAAAATTATAGACCAATAACTTGCCTTCTGGTGACGTATAAACTATACAATGGAATTGATGCCTACAGAGTTTATAGTCATTTAGAAAAAAAACTCAATTATGGTCATATAACAAAAGGGCAATAAAATAAAGTCATATGGAACAAAGGATCATTTGCTGTTAAATAAAATTTTAATGGAGAACTGTAAAAAGAGGAAGAATCAAAGTATGGCATGGACTGACTACAAAAAAGCATTTGACAGTATCCCACATGGATAAAAGAGTGCTTAAAATGTATAAGATACACCCTACACTGATAAACTACATCACAGTGACCATGAAACAGTGGCAAACCACTTTGCAGTAAAGCCATGATAAAGGACAAATTATTATTCCAGGGATAAAAACCCAAAGGGGGTATTCCAGGGTGACTCTCTGTCACCATTGCTCTTTTGCCTTCCCCTTAACCCATTAAGCTGTCTGCTTAACAGATTAAGCCATGGCTATAATTTGGATCCAGAAAAACCAAAGTGTAAAGACTTCCATCTTCCCTTTGTTGACGATTTAAAACTGTATAGGTCATCAGATGAGGAACTGAAAGCACAATTGCAACTAGTCAAAACTTTTTCAGCTGATATAAGAATGTCATTTGGCCTTGATAAATGTGCAAAAGCAACCTTTAAAGCAGGAAAGCTGCAGCACCAGGAAAACATCAGTTTGGGACAAGAATGTGATCTAAAAGAATGTGAGCAAGAGGAAGTGTATAAATATTTGGGAATTGATGAAGGATCAACAATAAAACATGAACAAATGTGAATAAAACTTAGTAAGGAATATTTTAGAAGATTTAAATTAATCCTGAAAACAGCATTGACATCTAAGAACAAAATTCATGCTATAAACCAATTTGCGCTTTTTGTCCTAACTTACAATTTTGGAGTGACTGACTGGCCCCAAAAGGTGTTGGATAGATTAGACATGAAAACAAGATGGATGCTTCATGCTCATAAAATGATTTATAAAAATCAGTGCATACCAAGATTATATAGTCCCTGTTCCAAAGGAGGTATGAGCCTCCTTGAAATTGATTACATGTATCGATCTGCAATCGTGGCACTGCATACATATCTGCTGACCTCACAAGACCCAAATATAGTGAAAGTTTTGAAATATGAGGAGAATAAAATTAAGATGACTTCCCTTCTAAGTCTAGCAGAAGCATATTGATGTCAAGCGAGAATGGAAATCATACCATAATTAGATAAAAATCAGGCAGCACCTAAATGTGCCAAAAAACAAAAAAAAGAATATAAGCTGAAGGATTAGATGAGAAGGCAAAAAATGTGGAAAATGCATAAATATAGTTGCAAGTATAGAAAACTCCTGGAAGAACCTCCTGTTGATCAGGATCGAATGCAGGAATGGTTAAGGAGAGATGAATTTAAACCAAAGATGAAAGGTTAATATTGGTGGTCCAAGATATCGGACTACGTACACATTGGTTTACAAAGTCCATTGAAAATGTGGGAGAAACAGACAAATGTAATTTCTGTAAAATAGAATTGGAAACAGTTGCACACCTTGTTGCTGGTTGTGATATACCAATGGCAGAAGGACTGTATACTGAAAGGCATAATAATGTGGCAAGACTGTTGCACTGAGGATTGTGCAAATATTATAGTATTGAAGTTGCTGAAAAACACTGGAAACAGCCACAAAGCAACAGAAAATTATAAAGTCTACATCACATGGGATCACCCATTACCAATAGTTCAAAAGACAGATGTGAGAAAACCAGATATAGTGGTCCATGAAAAGAAGACAAAAGTAGCATTGATCATTGAAATCACTACACCCAGTGACTACAGCATCTTGCATACAGAGAGACACAAAGTCATAAAATATCAGAATTTGCAGGCATAAATGAGGGCAATGTGAAAGAAGGATACCCAGACAGTTCCAGTATTAGTGTGGGCAACAGGTCTTATAAAAAATAATTTACAATCATACTTGGATATGTTACCAATACATGTAACTCCACACGAATTGCAGAAGGAGTCATTACTAGGCACATTGTGGGTGCTGCAAAGAACACTTTTGGCTAACATCAAAGATTGAATTAATACTAATTTCATGAACTTCAATCGTACTTTGACTTAGGAATGGGGTCCATTCCAGTCATGGTATTAGAAATTCAAAATACTTGGAGAAATTAAAAAAAAAAATCAGAGATAATTTATTACATACAAATTTTATCCACCTGAGGGCATCAAGCTGAGGTACCAGGGACAGTGCATACATTATTTTTTTCAAAATTTCTGCCTACTTGCCCTGGTAGTTTGTTGCATTGTGTTTAATTTGGTTGGAGTATGGACTTGATCATGAAAGGTATTTATATTGTTTTATGTTGTTATCCCTGTCCATTCTACGGTCTATTACCCATCAAAAGGATAAAGATTGCGCCATATATAACACGTACATGATGATTTATTTGATGGTAGCGTGTGATGCCACAGACAGTTAGGACATGTAATATTCAGCATGCAAGCTGTGTATAACATCACTACAACACTCACTGTGTGGATATTATGTTAGATTGCACCATATATAACACGTACATGATGATTTATTTGATGGTAGTGTGTGTGATGCCACAGACAGTTAGGACATGTAATATTCAGCATGCAAGCTGTGTATAACATCACTACAACACTCACTGTGTGGATATTATGTTAGATTGCACCATATATAACACGTACATGATGATTTATTTGATGGTAGTGTGTGATGCCACAGACAGTTAGGACATGTAATATTCAGCATGCAAGCTGTGTATAACATCACTACAACACTCACTGTGTGGATATTATGTTAGATTGCACCATATATAACACGTACATGATGATTTATTTGATGGTAGTGTGTGTGATGCCACAGACAGTTAGGACATGTAATATTCAGCATGCAAGCTATGTATAACATCACTACAACACTCACTGTGTGGATATTATGTTAGATTGCACCATATATAACACGTACATGATGATTTATTTGATGGTAGTGTGTGTGATGCCACAGACAGTTAGGACATGTAATATTCAGCATGCAGGCTATGTATAACATCACTACAACACTCACTGTGTGGATATTATGTTAGATTGCACCATATATAACACGTACATGATGATTTATTTGATGGTAGTGTGTGTGATGCCACAGACAGTTAGGACATGTAATATTCAGCATGCAAGCTGTGTATAACATCACTACAACACTCACTGTGTGGATATTATGTTAGATTGCACCATATATAACACGTACATGATGATTTATTTGATGGTAGTGTGTGTGATGCCACAGACAGTTAGGACATGTAATATTCAGCATGCAAGCTATGTATAACATCACTACAACACTCACTGTGTGGATATTATGTTAGATTGCACCATATATAACACTTACATGATGATTTATTTGATGGTAGTGTGTGATGCCACAGACAGTTAGGACATGTAATATTCAGCATGCAAGCTATGTATAACATCACTACAACACTCACTGTGTGGATATTATGTTAGATTGCACCATATATAACACGTACACAATGATTTATTTGATGGTAGTGTGTGTGATGCCACAGACAGTTAGGCCATGTAATATTCAGCATGCAAGCTATGTATAACATCACTACAACACTCACTGTGTGGATATTATGTTAGACTGCACCATATATAACACGCACATGATGATTTATTTGATGGTAGTGTGTGATGCCACAGACAGTTAGGACATGTAATATTCAGCATGCAAGCTATGTATAACATTACTACAACACTCACTGTGTGGATATTATGTTAATTTGTGTGTTTTGTGCACATGTGGCATATCATATATCATAGTTTCTACCAGATGTTGCTATGTTGCTTGCACCTGGGCATAAATGGAACACTGTCATCTGGGTACTGATATTGTTTCAACCAAACTTTCCTCCTAAATGTCATCATTATTGTCTTGTTAATACTTTGTTTGGATGGCTGGAGATGTCATGGCAGAGCTTTGTTGACCCAGACTTTGACTTATTTAAACATTACTGTGTGGTATTCTGTGGATTATGGAAGGATGTTAAGAGCAAAGGTTTGCATTTCATGGATTATAGAAAGGTGTTTTGAGCCAAGGCTCACATATCATGGATTATGAAAAGCTGTTGTAAGCCATGGTCCACCTTCTGTCAATTAAGGAGGGTTGTTAAGAGGCATGATTTAAGTGCATACCCACTATTGCCTGGCATTGATAACTAATAAAAGCCTCCACTGACATTCTGTCTATGTGCTTTATGCAGTATTTCAGATTCATTTCTCATCAACTGACCATGTGGGTCAATCCACTTGCAAAATAATTGATTTTTTAAACATACTAATTATGCACACTGACAGGACATAATGATGCCATCTACCTTATATGCAAGCTGACAATTCAGAGAATGCCAACCCTTATGGTAGGTATATGTTTCAGAGCCTTCACTGGAGGGAGGGGGGGGTTATAGCAACAAGGAGGTTCCCTATTGAAATATCGGCAGTGGAAATGCTGACTTCCTGGCAAGTTGAAAAAAAAGACCAAAAACACAAGAGAAGAGCAAATATCAAAAAATGTTATTCTCCTTAAAACTTTTTTTACAGGGGGCAAGCCACTCTGCACCCCCTCATCCACCAGACTTATATATACCAACTCAGAGAGTGCCATATCTCATAGAAAAGAGAATTTTCCGAGAAATGGTATCTGATAACTAGTTGTGGGTTTTTGCTAAATTAGACAGTGTTTTATTGACTTTTGGCAAAAACGAATAGTTGTTTTATTTATTTATTTATACTTTGTTTGCCAGGATAGTCCATTGGGCCACATGGAGCTCATTTTCAATGGAGCCCTGGGGAGAAGAGCTCCAGAAAATTACAAATTACAGATTTAACATGAGTAAATTATTAGAGAAATGTAATGAGCACAAATGAAGCAAAATTAAAGAAACAGAAAAACACATATTAGTAAAGTGCACATATAAGTAAAATGCAATGAGTAATATTTACAAACAGTCAAAGGTTTTTAACAGTTTAACATATTAGCACAATGCAGTAACAGAAATAGTCAAAATGTTTTAACAGTTATGCTAATTAATGAAGTTAATTTCTAGGCTACTGAATTGTACCATTCTAGGAGTTATGCTAATTCCTAGAGTTTATTAGGGGTACAAAACAATGGGAGGCTATTATGAATTATAGCTTATAGAGAGTAGCTATAGTGTAGGGAGATTATGTGGAGTGGGAGCAAGAGCGTTCCCATAGTGAAGTTAGTTGCGTGGGAAGTAAGGTTTTGAATGAAGAGAGGCTGCTGGTGGTGCGGATGAGAGGTGGGAGCTTTTATATAGAAGCAATAGTCTATTTTTATACATCATGACATAAAATTATTATTATTTTTAATATTTAAGATATAGAAGCACAATTGCCTTTGAGTGTGAGAGCACAATCAATGGTTGCATTATAGATTACTGTGTAAGGATCCCTTCTAGAAAATTGCTTGAAATAATGCCAAACCTTTCTGAAAATGCTGTTTATATATAGGAAGCAGAAATAGACAAAATCAGTAATTAGTTCTGGAACAGTACTGAAAATGCTCAGAACTGAAGCAGTTAATACTACCTGAAACACTGAAGATGAAGGATAGGTAGAAAGAGTAGGTTTTTGAAAATAATCCTTTTTTCATTTACTACAATGTATACAGATTGCGTATGTATCAACAAACTCAACACTGCCCTCTATTTTCCTACTGCAAGTTGGGAATTAATGGTGTTTTTACACTAATGGCTATGAAACAGTAAGTAAAGACCTGTTTATTGCCTTTTTCCAAGTGCTGCTTGGCACATCACATCTATGAATCAAAAGGTCGGAAAATTATCTACAATGAACTGTAAAACATCTAAAATCCTATACCTTCTGGTGGCCCAGCATCTCTTAGACCCATGAGCTTAGAAAAAATAAGTTAAACCAAATCCTGCTCCCTAGCTATCCTGAAACACAAAACATCTCACGAAACTTAGAGAAGCTGCCTGGAAACTTGGACCACAATCAAATTTCAGCCAAACTATCAGAACTTCAGAGAGCTTAGAAACAGACCCAAATACCATACTAAGTCAGGTAAAAAACATATTACATTAACCCCCCCCCAAAAAAAAACATCAAACCCCCGAATTATTCTGGTTTTCCATAAATTAGTCCTGTTTATTCAACACAGCTTCAACTCAGCTGGCATTGCAAATGAATTTAACTGAAACTTTTTAAAATCAGTCACTACCTTACTCAACAACTCTACACAAAACAATGCCATGAATACAAAGTAAACTCTAATAACTCCTCATATTCTGTGTCTCCAACCAATTCCCACTGTTATCATAAAAAAAAAACTAAAACTTTCTTCCCTAGCACCAGACAATCTACCTGGCGAATATCTAAAAATGGCAGCAGAGTCCATAGCTTACCCTGTCTCTGTGCTAATAAACCACTTTGTCAATGAATCGTATGCACCTTTACTATGAAAAAATATTACACCCTCCCCATCCACAAAGGTGGTCTTACCAAATCAGCAGTTATAGGCCCATCACCATCCTTTCCTCTTATCAAAAATACTTGAGAAGTGCATTTAGTCCCTACTGCTACACTATATCCTACAAAATGAACTTCTCTCTCCTTCACAGCATGATTTTTGCCCCCATCACAGTGCCACCACCACCCTCCTTAGCATCACTAATACTGTTAACACAAAGAGAAATTATGGTAAGCGTGTACCTGCTCTCCCACTTCATCTGTCCGAAGCTTTCAACACTGTCTCCCATCACATACTCACACAAAAACTCATCGGACTGGGCCTTGACAATTCCTCTCTATCCTGGTTTTCTGGTTTACCTGTCTAGCAGGCTCTAGGCAGTAAAATGGCTCACTGTCCTCATTTGTCTCCCTGTTGCAGGATCCATACTGTGACCATCTTGCTAGCATTTTTGTTAGTGACCTTGATCTGGCCAGTAAGAATGCTACCTTAGTACAGTCCGCATATGATTCTGCCATCATCTGCTTAGCAAACAATATCGATTCCCTACAAAAAATGACCCAAGAATCCTTCACTTTTACAGAAAACTGGCTGACTACCTCCAAGCTGTTTCTAAACCCCAAAAATAAAGAGGTAATTCTCTTCAGTATTACCTTCTTCTAACAATACCAAACTAGTACTTGTCACACAGACCAAACTACTAGCAATTTACATAGACCTAAAGTTTGACTTCCACATTCAACATACAATGAAATAAGCACTCTAAAAATAAACACTCTCTATAGGGCATAACCCTATCTGTCTAACACTACAAGATGTCACATCACCCCTACCTTTCTATTACCTGCTTTCCTGCAGTGCTACAAAAAGGTTGCAAAATTTGCAGCCAACCTTCCCCATAGAACATATTATCACTGTTATCCGCAATATAATAAACAAACTAAATGACTGTCCATCTCTGGCCAACCTTTTACAACCATATCACCAACACAGAAGCTTGTGCTCTTCTAACAAAGACCTTCTACATATTTGTTGTGTCTTTCGGCTTTTCCCGGTTAGGGGTCGCCACAGCGGCACTCCGGTCTGCTAATGATTGGCAGTAGATTTTTATGTGCCGAGTTGCCGGCTCTGACGCACAACCTTCAACGAAGGTACGCCCATTCAAGCATGTCTCCACACAGAAGATGTTCTAGCTGAGAATCGAACAGGACAACATCTTACTGTGAGGCAACAATGCTACCGCAGCACCACCACTGCAGTACAAATAGATTGATAGATACATTCTTAATTACTGGGAGTTGGCAGTCAATCATAGTTTAAATATTAATATGTAAAAAATAAAAGCAACATTAAAAAGGTAAATAAAAAAAAGCCACATTTTTCCCACTGTCTACTGTGAACCATATGACTAGTTGTGATGGTACTGTGGTTGACCAGTAAAAGTTCAATGTAGAAGTGAGTACTTACTTGAAATTTGTGAATCAATCAAAGACCTTCTACATATATCAGACCTAATAACTTTGCAGGCTGTACTCTCTACTCCCACCATGTGTCAAAAACTTGAAACTGCATCCCCCTAACAGTAAGACAAATCTTCTCACTAAAGTCATTCAAACTACAGCTAAAGCCTCACTTACTGAACTCTTCGAATGAGCTGTACCTGATTTGCTCATCACTCAATCTCGTCCCTGCTCAGCTCCCTCCACCTCCTGTCTGTGTTGTAATTCACTCTGTCTCCCCCCTTTTGTTATACTCCACTATCAACTGCCCTTCTCTTCTGTTTCTCCTCTGTTGATCTCTTACTACTATTCTGTTGTAGCGGGTATATATTACTTCATGGAGTTTTCTGAAACTCGAAATCCATATGGTTGAGACCATATGATCAAGTTTTCAGAAACTCAAAATAAAAAAAATAAATCTATGTTTTTCCAATGGGCAAGCCCCCCTTGCACCCCCCTATGTGGGGTGCTGTGCCCCCACTCCCCCTGCAAAATATATATAAGAACAGTGCTACAGTGGGGAAAATGGTAAATTCCCCAATTCCCACTGTACCTCAATCTATACAGAACAACTTCAATGAGGAATTTACCCTTTTCCCCACTGTAGTGTGATCTTGGAGTTTGTATATATAAATTGCAGGGGGTGAGGGGCACAACATCCCACATCAGGGGTGCAGAGAGGCTTGGCCTCCTGCAAAAAACATAGATTTTTTTTTTTATTTCAAGTTTTTAGAAACTTGATAATATGGTCCTGACCATATCAATTTCATATTTCTGAAAACTCAATGAAGTAATATAAGCCCTTTGTAACAGCTATTGCTTTCTATTGAAAACAATAACAATATGGCTGACTGTATACTTTATTAAATTGGAAATGTAGTTTACCCTCTTTTGAAAAATGTTGTAAAGACTATTATATATTATTGCCTTTCAAATATTAGTGTCACTCTATCTATTAATGGTTTTGTACATTGGAGCATCGGCTGAAAATGGGTCCTGTGCCCAATCAGACTTACCTGGTAGCCAAACCCAATAAATAAAATAAATAAGTAAATGATAAATAAATAAATATTTCTTCCAGCAAAAACAAAGTACTCAGACCTACAGCAAAATGAATTCACTTCTTCATCAAATTCTCTTGCCGTGGAGTGCACAGCAGTGGCAGATTATACTGGAGAGAAGATTTGGGCTGATACAAAATATACTGAGTTTACTGAATAATGAGAATCAGTACAACAGACGCTTTTTTGAGGACTTGTTAATTTATATTTAACTTCGTCCTCTCCTTGTTTGACATCATGCAGCACTTTTCCTTAAAAATGTATCTGTAGTATGGAGTTTACCTTGGCAACGCAATGATAAGTGCAGGATTATGAAGATTACCATGGCATTGCAATGATAAATGCAGGATTATGGGTCTTACCTTGGCACTGCAATGATAAGTGCAGGATTATGGAGTTTACCTTGGCAATGCAATGATAAGTGCAGGATTATGGAGATTACCATGGCAATGCAATGATAAGTGCAGGATTATGGATGATAAGTGCAGGATTATGGAGTTTACTTTGGCAATGCAATGATAAGTGCAGGATGATGGTGCTTACCTTGGCATTGTAATGATAAATGCAGGATTATGGAGATTACCATGACAATGCAATGATAAGTGCAGGATTATGGCGCTTACCTTGGCATTGCAATAATAAATGCGGGATTATGGAGATTACAATAGCAATGCAATGATAAATGCAGGATTATGGTGCTTACCTTGGCATTACAAAGATAAATGCAGGATTATGGAGTTTACCTTGGCAATGCAATGATAAGTGCAGAATTATGGTGCTTACCTTGGCAATGCAATGATAAGTGCAGGATTATGGTATTTACCTTGGCATTGCAATAATAAATGCAGGATTATGGAGATTATCATGGCAATGCAATGATAAATGCAGGATTATGGAGTTTACCTTGGCAGTGCAATGATAAGTGCAGGATTATGGTGCTTGCCTTGGCAATGTAATGATAAATGTAGGATTATAGAATGCACCTTAGCAATAAAATGATAAATGTCAGATTATGGAGTTTACCTTGGCAATGCAATGATAAGTGCAAGATTATGGATTTTACCTTGGCAATGTAATGACAAATGCGGGATTATGGCTATTACCTTGGCAATGCAATGATACATGCAAGATTATGGAGTTTACCTTGGCAATGCAATGATAAGTGCAAAATTATGGAGCCTACCTTTACCTTGGCAATGCAATGATAAGTGGAATATTATGGCTTTTACCTTGGCAATGCAATGATAAGTGCAGGATTATGGCGCTTACCTTGGCAATGCAATGATAAGTGCAGGATTATGGTGCTTACCTTGGCAATGCAATGATAACTGTAGGATTACGGATCTTAACTTGGCAATGTAGTGATAAATGCAGGATTATGGAATTTACCTTGGCAATGCAATGATAAGTGCAAGATTATGGCTCTTACCTTTGCAATGGAATGATAAGTGCAGGATTATGGCTCTTACCTTTGCAATGGAATGATAAGTGCAGGAGTATGGCTCTTACCTTAGCAATACAATGATAAATGCAGGATTATGGAATTTACCTTAGCAATACAACGATAAGTGCAGGATTATGGATTGTACCTTGGCAATGCAATGCTATGTGCAGGATGGAAGCTGTGGAGCAAGACAGTAGCTTCAAGCATACTTGTATTTCTCATGGTCCAGGCAAGCAGATTATTAAATGGAACATTCACTACCAAGTCTCTTTCAGTTTAATGACTAGTCAGGTGAGCTTTAAATAAATGCGTGTTTCAAGGAATTTCAAGGAAACAACTGTTTACTGTTGCAGATGCTAAGTCTGTTTTTAACATGAGGGTTTTTTATTGCTAAATTATGAAATAATTTTAAATTTAATCCAAATCGTTGAGGTCATTGTAAATGCAAAATAGTATGTTCATGGACATTTTTGAACATTAGTTTATGGGAACTAGCACATATAACCAAGTAATAAATAGTGGCAGTGAGTAGCCCTGTCCATTACCATGTTCGGGGACCCATTTGCCCATGATCCTGCCCAGTATGGCAGCTTTTCCTTCTAGCTTATAAGAGTGAATTGTCCTGTTACAAGGTTTCAATTTTGTCTGGTGAATGTGTGAACACTTCTTCATTTTGATACATTAATCACACATTTTCTTTTAGAATTGCCAAATGTTGCACTAATGTTCACAACTTTGACCTAGTCCCTTACACTGAGTATACACTGGTTTGAAATTTGGCACGTAGAAAGTGTTATCAGTTGAAAAAAAAAGCAAAACTATCCAATATGCCATTAGCCAAGCCCATGGAGAATCTGTCACTTTCAGCTACCAACATATTCTTCATACTGCGTCAACCCTCCCATCCAGTATAATGGTATGGCTGTCTCATAAGACCTTAAGTTCACTCACTTTGGTTATATATACTGCCTTCCCTTCTGTTAGAGGTTGATGTGTACATCCACAACCCTCTCAGTGAAAACATATATCTCTATATCTTCTATGATGCCTCTTTTTGTTTTCAAATTGTGATTCAGCTATTTTAAGTTTTCTGCAAAACTACTTGTAAAGAACCATGCCTCTTGAATCATATTAGTTCATTTAAAATACCCGAAAGTCACTGCCACACTTGCTGTGCCTTTGTACTCTTGCGTAGTGCACATGCTAAGTGATTTGCACATACAGTAATTGTTTTATTTTCTTCTTATTGCTACACATTTCTTTCTTCCCATGTGCGTTTCCTTGTTTTCTATACTTTGAAGCTTTGTTATATCTCGGGACTGGCTGAAGCATTCCAGTTCATAACTTTGCCATATTTAAGTTCCTGTAGCAGTCACGTGTGTGACATTTATGCAGTTACATCTCCTTCTGTCCCATTTCACCCCATCAGACTTCACTTTGATGTGTAGTATCCATCTTACGTATGTTATTGGACATATAGGAAATATTGTTACATTACCTTCTAAAATACTTTATTTGGGTACCTAGTAATACAGGAAGCATTTTTGAAAGACATAGTAAAAGTAAAATGTCTTGTGTGTATATTCAAAGAAATGTGGCAGCACTGTGAGGATATCAACAAAAAACAGGAGGAGATTATTGTCTTTTGTTGTATTAGGAAACTGCATAAAAAGTAAATTAGCTGTATCAAATTAAAAATGTGAATAAATAATTGTTTAAAAGATATACGTAAAAGAAGTTGCATTGCACTTGCATTTTCAGTAAAATGTGACATATAAAATAAACGGTATAAAATGTTACATAATTACATTCCCCATTCTGTAAAAGTATTACAGTTTTTACAGGAAACTGAGCCTTGTCTCACTGGTGTGTACATTGTTGCAACAGTGTTGCAAATCATGCTGCTTGCAGTTTCTGTCTAAATCACATGATGCTGATAGTGATCATGCCTTTTATCAAGAGCAGCATGTTGGGATTATAGTCTCGCTACCTCAGCCTCTATCTATGTCTCTGTGTCTCTTTCTCTCTAACTGCCACCCTGGGAAATATTTGACTTTGAGAACAAGAAATCATCCTCTAAAAATCAAACAAAAGTCAAAGAAAATCCTTTTTGTGGACTTACAGATAGAGGGACAGAATGTTAACTCACAAATTACAAAAGTTGCAATAATTACTGCTTTGCTGATAGATGATACCCTAGGAGACAAAGATTAAGTTGTATTATATTGCCTTCAAGAGCACAGAGAATTCCATTTTTTACTTAAAAGTCAGAAACAGTAAGGGCACAGTGTTTCCTTTTCAGGAGCTTATACTTTCTATTTCAAAGTTAAACAGATGTTTCAGAAAATTTTCCAGAGTGTGTGAATGATTTGATTTCATATATTTGAACAATTTCTGTACTATGTGCACATTTATTTATTTATTATGAAAATGGTTTACACTATACATTTCAAATAGCTTTTATTTAATTGTAAATGCTTGTGACTGACGTTTTACTTACTAGCTTAAGGCCTTATACAATTTTGCTTGGATGTGCAGCTGTGTAGTATCTGCCCAATGGAAGATGACTGTTCAGAGCTTACTGTCACCATTTTAAATACTTAGACAACAATAATGCGTGTTCTTGTTTTGTTAGTTTGGACTATCTGCTGGCAGCATACAATAAACTAGAGAAGGGAAGGTGTTCATGTTGGAAAGTTAACATTTACTCCCCCCCAACTAATTTAGGAAAATATTGTATGGGTTTAATAAAAATTTGTCCAAGTTTTAATAACTATTAGTAAGATTACATTGGAAGGCACTAGACTCAGTCTAATGGGGCTGAAATTCTGGAAACTCTAATCTTTAGCTGTATAATACCAAGCTTATGTGAGTTTGCCAGGCATTGGCCATAATATTTAGTGCACACCTTTAAGATCAGGTGCACATTTGTATATTAAAGGGTACTGGTGGTTGTTGTCAACCCCCATGCTAGTGGTTCCATTAATTTGTTCAAATACTGACAGCAGTAAAATGGGAATTCTGGGAACAATACATGGAAAATAATGGTTGGGGAGAGGAATGAGATTCAAAGAATGCAGGAATTGAGCGATCTAAGTAATGCTGGATTGATAACTGTACAGAAGGTTATGTGTGATGTATATAAAGATTGTAACTGAGAATATGTCAATATGGTTTGCTTTCATTTATATAAATGTAGGATTGCCTATGCCATAAGTGATAATTCAACAAAGATATTAAAAAAAAGAATGAAAAGAGAATAGAAACAACAATGCGTAATAAACTTAGAAAATGCCAGTAGTGCTGTGGGACATAAAGCATGTATTCTCTGTCCATCACATCTTAATTGCTAGGAAATGGTTGGATCTTGTAAACTGGACTAGTATAGCTCATAAAACAGTTTTGGTCATGGAAAGGTTTGCAAACCTGCATCCACAAGGTATGCATATTGCAAAATATCTTGCATAACAGTTTTGTTTTGTTAGTTGGAGTAGTTAATAAACAGGCAAAAATAAGCTGTGTGGAGCAGGGAAAAATGGCATTGTCACAGCTAATGAAGAAGTGCAAATCCAAGAGAATTTAATATGCTGGTACTGGAGAGACTTGTGTGCAGCTGATATACAGTCTACTGAAGCTAGAGACAGCTGTAGGTAGATAGAGCCAGTGCAGTAAAGCAAGCTAATCTAACATACCTCCCCCATTTATTAACATTTAATGTATAGGGGCTACAGGCATTTACTCTCCCATATTGCAGCAGTTTGGGTTGCACATGAAAAATCAATAGTACTGTTGCAAGTATAAAAGCCAGTAGCCCTTGTTTGTCACAAACAGAATAAGAAAAAATTACAACATGTATGCATGCAGTATGTAGAACATATCATAAAACTGCTATTACTTGTTCAACACTTAGAATGAAATATGAATGAAGAAAAAGTGTCTTGATTGTAAAACTCTGCAGCCTCTGCAAGATTTAAACACTGAGTATAACTCTTGTATACTGGCATTACTATAATGCAGCAACTATTTACTGAGCAAATCAGCTACTCGTGTCATATATGTCCTATCCAGCCATCCCTCCTCAACCCCTTTTCCCATTTTGCACATGGAGTCGAGGTGTCAGTTTTGCAGTGACAACTGAACATACATTACTCATATTTGTTAATTTAAATGTTCTCTATTTATTGTTATGGCCCACTTCATGGCTGAAAAGGGTCTTGCAAACCAGTCTGCCTACCCAAGTAAAAAGTAAAAAATAAATAAATGGTTAAATAAATAAATTCAGGCAACCTACTTGAAAAATGAAATAATCATCAGCAAAAAAATTATGGTTATCATCCATCTTCTCCATTCTTCAAAACAAAAAATAAAGATATTAAGCACACCTTGCTTGAGCAACCTTCGCAGATATCCAGTTCCCAGGAGCACATGGTGTTTAGCCCTTATTTAATACCTGTTAGTTGGTGGGATTGTTTTACATATCAGTGCAGTGGTTTGCAGCTACTGACCACTCAGCCAAGTAATTAAGGAAACCATGTTTATCATGCAGTTGTCATGTGACTGTAACGGGAAGCAGAAAGCATGGTGTAGTTAATATTATACTACAAAACATGCAACAGGGAACATGTTGTCTGCTTCTGTTCTTTTCTTAAGTTGCATAATTGTTAATTGTTTTGGATGTTGCTTCCTTCATATGAGTATATCTGCAAACAGAGCAAGAATGAATGTTCTTTAGGCAACCAGCCTCTGTGTTACTTTTTACTGTGCTGTATGTCTGGCAGGGTCTCACAGATGTCAGCTTGCTGCCTAGCAAACAAAGCAGAGCACTGTACAAAATGTCATTTCCCAACAAGAAATGTTCTCACTAATAGAACTTCAGGCTGAGATTGTGTTAAGTTATTTCTAACGTCTGTTAGTGCTATATTTGTCACTGGGAAAAGGGACAAGGTGCTCCTCTGTGATTCTGAAAACTTAGGTTCCAGTAGCAGCCCAGATGCCACAGGATCAGCCAAAGTGATGGCCACTTCTGTGGCTCTGTCTGGGGTGTCTTTGTTGACGGACATATGGGGGTATCGTCTTCTTCCTTTGCATACCTTCTCCGAGAAGAGACTCTGGAAACTGCAAGCAAATGAAAGCACAGGCAAAGTTTAAGGCAGGTTCAAGGTTAGATGAAAGCTCAAAATAGCTTGCCTGACTGTATGACCAATCTATGTACTGATTCAGAACAGGAGCAGGGTAATAGAAATAGTCCTAAACCCACTGTGTGCTGGTTTCACTCTTCATTTTCATGACTGTGGTTTTGTTTATGGAACTATATCTTTTTAGAAAAATACAGATAAACAATATGCGCCTAATATTTGAAAGGGCAGACCATTTGTGGGAAAAAAGTGCTTTAAAAATAGCACATCAGAACCAAAGTAACTACTCATGTTATGCAGCAATGAGCATGGAGAGAGCCTTAATCTGGAGCTTGTGAGACTGCATAGGTTGTTGTTGTTGTTGTATCTTTCAGCTTTTCCCGGTTAGGGGTTGCCAAAGCAGAACTCCAGTCCGGTAATGATTGGCAGTAGATTTTTACGTACCGAGTTGCCAGCCCTGACGCACAACCTTCAACGAAGGTACGCCCATTCATGCATGTCTCCACACAGAAGACGCTTTAGCTGAGAATCGAACAGGACAACATCTTACTGTGAGGCAACAACACTACTGCAGCACCACCACCGCAGTGTGAGACTGCATAGGTACTTGGGTATAATATATGACCTGGAGAGAGTAGTAAAGTGTCATGTTTAACTTGTCACTGATAATCATACTCAGGTTGTAAAATGTATACATCTATATGA
>NC_056743.1:624585747-624598247 GCF_019279795.1 Protopterus annectens | reverse complement strand
ATAAGTAAGTGTAGCACTAAAGGACTGGAACCACAATGTGAATGACAAATGATAACTATGTGGAGCACTAAAGGACTGGGATCACCCAAGATTGTGCTAAACAGTCAAGAGGAGAAGGTTAACACCCACACTACACCTCAAGCAACACATAGCCCTTCTAAACCCGCACCACCAACACCCACATATAGCAACACTAAATCCACATATGCAGAGGCCCTTAACTGTAACCTGCCCAAGCAACAAAGACCTCTGAAGCTGAAATGCAAACAAACACCAATCACAACCAATGTGTCACATAGTTCACAACACCAGTGTGCCACCCAGCAACAGCACCTAAGGCAAGACAATGTACCTAACACTTTAGTCATAGGTGACTCTATAGTCCGGCACACTGATGTCCCTCTCACCAGGTTGAATAAGGAGAAAATTACAGTCAGCTGCCTGTCGGGTGCCAGGATCTGCCACATAACGCATGCACTCAAGTCACTCCACAACAAGTACAAATATGACTCTGTCATTGTCCATGTTGGAGTGAATGACTTGAGACGTACCTCCCTGGACTACATGAAAAGAGACATGGAAGAGCTCTCGGATCATGTGGCCCAGGCAGGTATGACCCTAGCCCTGAGTAGCATCCTGCCTTCGCCCAGAATGATACCACAATATAAGGATAAAATGATTGACTTCAACAATTGGCTAAGCTTATGGTGTCATTCAAAGGGGATCCAGTATCTGTCTGCCTGGGATGACATGATTGACAGACCACGATGCTTTGCCAGAGATGGTCTGCACCTGTCGCCCTGGGATTCAGGTTACTGGCTAAGGCTCTTGCCACCCTATAGTGCCTTTTTTAGGCAAACTTCAAAGGACAAAACCACCACCGTAACAGGTACAAGCATGCAAAATCTGAAGGTAATGCTACTCAATGCTAGAAGTCTAAACCTCAAAATGCACTCTCTCGAGGCACTCCTAAAAATGGAAAACATTGATATCTGTGCAGTAACTGAGACCTGGTTCAAGGCTCCAGAGAGCACCCCTGCAATACCAGGCTACAACTCTTACCACACTTTTTGGCCACCAAACCAGGACCGAAACACTAAAGGTGGAGGAGTGTCAATATTCACCAAGGATATTCACACCACCAGGCTAGTTGGCCAACACAATGTGTCTGAAATTCTCCAAGTGCAACTAACACTAGGTAAGACTGCAATCCAAATTGTAGCTTGCTACAGATCCCCCACCATACCCCAAGATTCTCACTACACCTTTCTAAACATACTGGAAAATATTAAGATAGAACCAAACACCCTAATACTGGGTGATTTTAACTACCCTGCCATTAACTGGGAAAACTACTCATGTCCAAAACCTTTAAAGAACGGTTCTTGGAATTCATAAATTCCAACACCCTGGATCAACTAATCCATAGTCCCACCAGGGGCTCCAATATCCTAGACCTGGTCATTACCAACATGGGAAATCAATGCTCCATACCTGTGGTCATCCCCTCGTTAGTCAGGTCTGACCATAAGCTAATCACCCTTAACATCCACATCCCACCCCACCCCCAGTAAAGAAACCACCATAAAAAACTTCTCCAAAGCCAACTTCATGCTACTCAAGTCAGAAGTGACAAACTTCATGACACCCATGCAGATGGGAACTGAAAGTTCAACTGCTGAATCCTACACTAAGGCACTGTACGAGCACATCCACTCATGCATGAATCGTGCCATCCCAAACAGAACCAAAATGCTCTCATCCAAAAAAGGAAGCCAATCTGGTGGTCCCCTGCCATAAACAAACTTTACAACAAAAGGAAGAAACTTTTGCAGAAAAGAGGAAAATCCCAGGATGGAAAAAACTCCCTTACTAGCCTCAGTAAGAAACTGAGATGCCTCATAAAATCCTCCAAAGCTAGTTATGAAAATAAAATTGCCAAAGATTCCAAAGACAACCACAAAGCATTCTATAACTATGTCAAGAATCTAAATGGCAATGCTCAGATCTGCTCTGAGCTAAAACAGAATGGCATTAAATATACTGATCCGAAGATATTGCCAATATCCTGGCAGATCGATTCAGTGCCAACTTCACCCCCTCTCACCCCTAAATGGCCCATCTCAATACCGGAAGATTGCCAAATTCCAGTAATAACGGCCACACAGGTACAAAACGCACTCTCTAAAGCCAAGAATACAGCATCCATGGGACCAGATGACATCCCGGCTGTGTACTACATGAACTACAATATGAACTGGCACCTCACCTAAGTGTCATGTTTAATCATAGCCTCACCTCAGGTTTCGTGCCCACTGAGTGGCCGAGCTACAGTTATCCCAATCCACAAGGGGATCCACCTTGGATCCTGGAAACTACCGTCCTATCAGTCTGACAAGCCTTATCTGCAAGGCCATGGAGCGTATTATCATGGAACTTATAAATAAAGACATTGGCAACCTTCAAACACTGGACCCCACCCAGTTTGGGTTTGTGAAGGGCCGATCTTGTCTCCTGAACCTGATTGACTTCTTTGAATCAGTCTCCAGAGCCATGGACAAGGGTAAGGTGGTCCACACAGCCTATCTAGACCTTGCCAAGGCCTTTGACACCATCCCCCACTCTGGAATCATCGATAAACTTACTAAGTTGGGCATTAATCCCTATGTCACCCAATGGGTTGCTAAATGGCTTACTGATAGAACCCACACTGTAAAAGTAGCCGACTCCAAATCCAGCTCCAGACAAGTGACAAGTGGAGTACCTCAGGGTTCAGTCCTGGGGCCGCTCTTGTTTGGCATCTACTTCTCTGAAGTACAGGTCAACACTAAGGGACTCTGGCTAACAAAGTTTGCAGATGACTGCAAACTGTGAGCCATTATTGAATCCCAAATGATGTGGATACTCTACAAAAGGGCCTTACAGAAACAGATGCTTGGTGCCAGAGCCATGGGCTCAAGCTCAATGCCAAGAAATGTATTGTTATCCCTTTGGGAAAAACATGTATCCATGAATTACCATATAGGTGGCAGTACACTAAACACAGAAAGTGTGATAAGAGACTTAGGGACACAGGTGGACAGTGGTCTCACCTTCGATAACCACATCGCCACAACAGTCAGGAAATCCTTCTATGTGGCACACCTCATCACGAAGGGCTTTTCATCCAGAAAAAAGGAGGTCATTGTCCCACTGTACTCATCCCTCATTAGACCCATTATAGAATACAACGCCCCATTTGGTATGTACCTCTCAAGACATCTGCAACAACTAGAAAGGCCTCAGAAATACCTCACTAAAAGAATCACAGGCCTAAAGCAGATGCCCTACGCTGACCGCCTTAAAAAACTTCAGCTATACTCTGTCACATATCGTCTACTCAGAGGCGATCTCTGCTTAACATACAAGGCCATGTCAAATCCAGAGCTGTTGGACATGCTACACTTAAAGAAATCCCAATCCCTCAGAGCTACACGCTCCAGGGATCTAAACCTTGTCATCACAATAAACAAAACATGCTGGAGGGATAGGTTCCTGACCCAGAGACTCCCCAGACTCTGGAATAGAGTGCCCATACATGTCAAGCAGAGTGCCTCTTTGGACCTCTTCAAAAGGAACCTTGACGATTGGATGGGAGAAAGGAAATTCACCCCAGGGATCACGTCAGTCACCCTGCTAGACAGGGGTCCAGGAAAGTAAATAATGTGGGAAGAAATAGCCAGGGAATTGTTATGGCTAGGCTTGTATAGGCCCTAGGGCTGATAGCCTAGTACCAACCTATGAACCTATGAACCTATAAGAATGACAAATAATAACTAAGTGTAGCACAAAAGGACTGGAACCACCACGAGAATGACAAATGTTAACTAAGTGTAGCACTAATGGTCTGGAACCACAATGTGAATGACAAATGATAACTAAGTGTAGCACTAAAGGACTGGAATCACCATGAGAATGACAAATGATAACTAAGTGCATCACTAATGGTCTGGAACCACAATGTGAATGACAAATGATAACTAAGTGTAGCACTAAATGACTAGAACCACAATGTGAATGACAAATGATAACTAAGTGTAACACTAAAGTACTGGAACAACCATGAGAATGACTGCTGCTTTATACTGACACTGGTGTACTGCATCATATATCCCTCATGTTCAGACTAACACCATTGTGTACACCATTATTCATCCTTCATCCTGATGTTCAGCATTCTGCATCCTTCATGTATATGCTGGTGTTTATCCAGCATCCCACATCCTTCACGCTTGTGCTGATATTCATGTGTGCAGCGTCCCTAATCCTTCATCTCTGTGTTGTGTTTGTGTATGCAGCATACCACATCTTTCTTGTTTGCACTGATGTTCCTATATGTAGTATTCTGCATCCTTCATGCCCATGCTGATCTCATATATGTAGCATCAGACTTCTTTCATGGTCATGTTCATGTGTACAGCATCCTTTATTTTTCATGCAGCTGCTCATGTGCAGTCTTCATATTCATGTATGCGGCTTCTGCATCCTTTACATTCATTCTGACACAAAATCCTTCTTCTTTTATGTTCATGCTGCCCCTCATCTGTGTCCTTCCTGTTCATGCTGATATTCATATATACATCACACATCTGTAATGTTGCTTAATGTATGCAACATTGTACATCCTTTAAGCTCATGATGGAATTCATGTATGCAACATCCTGCATCCTCCATGCTGAGTCAAACTTTGATGATGTCATTGCTACTTATACTATGCAAAATCTTCCATCATTAATAAACATATCAGTATTAATTCCATATATTTGCTGAAAGTATGCCATCTCCATTTTCCATACTTCTGGACATATTGTTTGGAATCCTGGATGACAAGTGATATGCCCATAGTGTTGGGATTAGTTCAAATTCAGACAACATTCAGGTTCAGACTTATGACAATAGGCAGACTCAGGATTTAGTGACATAGCAATGGATTGCATACCTCTATACCTGCCAGAAACATGTAAGACAGTTATTTCAGATGATTACAGTACATTGCATAGTCATGTTTGATTTGTAAATTGATTGCCAGCAGTAAATATGTGGCGCTATCCTACATTTAACAAATGATAATAAAATGCAAAGCATATGTCACATGCTGCATTTAAATACTTCAAATCATGCCACAGTATTTAAAATAAATGACATACTTTCATAACTCGTATACTGATTACAGCTTACAAATGAAGCTGAAGGGTCTGACCACATGCGCACTGTGTACTGAACTGTCTACATTATTTTTCCAACAGTACACTTATCAGGCAACAAGAACATCTGTGTGGTATGTATGTGTATCCAGTCTCCGTCATGCTGCATAGCATTTAAAAACCTTAACAACCATTGTGGAACTGATTATACCAAGAAGTTAATTAAAGTCTGCACTGTTGTGCAGCTGAACCCACGTTGCTCTTTAGTGGCAGTCCCCAGAATGGGATCAGTTATCAGAATAAGCTTGTGGCAGCAGTTGCAGGATGGCACTTTGGCATGATAACAAATGGAACAATGTTAGTTACCTGAAAGTGCAAAGTCAATAACACATCTTGTTACCAACCAAGGTAATTATGTTATGTAATCACTACCTCCATAAAACAAATGCACACAGCATGCAGACAGTTTGACAGCACATTTTCCAGTCATCACTGACACTGCCTTACATCACAAACAAAATTGTGGAGGCTGATTTCTGATAGTTATTTTCCCTTATGTTGGTGTGATATGCTTAGTTTTTTTTTTTTTTTTTGGTTTGTTTGTTTATTTTGAGCAGGTAAGTGGACTGGACCACAGGGGCTTTGTTTTCAGCCATGACCTAATTACAGTAACACAAGATCAATTAATAGTAGTAAGCATTACACATCAAAAGGAAGTAATTATAGAATGTCAAAAGATAAAAAAGTGAGGAATACATTATGATAGTACACTCATAAAATTAACATGTAAAGCCAGATTAATGTGGGGACCTATGATAACTAAGTAAACACAATACCATTTTTACAGATTAACACTACTAATGTATTTACTCATGCATGAAGGGCATGGCCAACTATACTCAATGTATTCAGCTTAGTACATTTATTTTTCTTCATAAAGTATTGCTAAAAACATTCATAAGAATCATGCCTTCTAGAGCCCAGAATATCCAGAACAGTCTGGAAGAACATTTGTAATGCAGACATGTACGTAGCCTGCTTAAAAAGATAGGAGACCTTCCTAACACCCTACACAAACAGCTTTTCTGTGGTCTTAGAGGACAGCATATACATTTATATTTATAGGGGCAACATAAACAGTGCTGTACATTTTTTTATGTTACAGGGGCCAGGGACAGCATTATGCTGCTTAAATACGAGAGAGAAATTTCTAGCTACACCCCGAAAATGAATATGGACTACAGCATGCAGGACAGAAAATATCTTGCACTATAATAGACTGACTTAAACGTCAGGAGACTGCTACAGTGTAGCAGTAAAGATCAGAAGACTGCTACAGTGTAGCAATAAAGATTAAAGATACTGATATTAAAGGTAATTATTGTATACACTTCTGTTTGGCATCCTGACTAAACAGGATTATTGTATCTGTAATGATTGCTTTGCTTTAGCTTTGTTGGGAATTTAAACCTGAAACAGTGGATTTTGTTTTCACTACAGCTGCTGCCACCTGGAATGGCTATTTTATCTTCACTGTGGGTACTCTATTTCCTTTGAATGAACTCTGACTTTTCAACTGATTAAAATTGTGTGGAGTGCTACTCTGCTTGCTGTCCTGGGCAGGTGAATGTAACCCTGGTTTTTTTCTTTGCATTGGAGCTGAGAATTTGCTGTTTGGCCTCTATGTTGAATGACCTGTTCCAGTGTTCATGGGGTCAGCAGTTGTACTGTGTGAGTAGTTTGGTTACTGCTTCTGTTGCTCAGAGCGTAACAGCCAGGCTGGCAGTTGTTTTGCTACCATTTACAAAGGATTTACTGGCTTTTTATTTTACCTAAGTTGCTAACAGTGTGAGCCTTTCATACCTCTCAACCTCTTAGAACAATAAATTTGGACAAAGCCACAAATAATTGGGGGGTACAAAAGGCCAAAAATAGGTGCACTTTTTAGATAGTGATCTTACAAACTTAGAAAGTTGATAGAATAACAGGTTTTGCATTAGCATGGATTTTCCAAAGGATATGGAGTCTGAAACTCAAATGTCTGCCATTATTTTCTGACTTCAGTCCTCAATGATTTGCCAGTGACTTGCCAGAAACCCACAATTTTATGAGAAACAGACCAAAAATATGACAAAATAATCTGGACATTCTGTAAAAATCTGGACAGTTGAAAGGTATGGAGCCTCTCCACAGCAAATTATAGTCTGTTAAGAGATGATTTCTGGTATTCCTATATCTATATATGTGGGGTTGTACTTTTTCCTAGGGAATGGATGTAAAATTGGCTTTGTAACCCTGGCTATATTTCAGATAACTTGATTATGTATGATCTTTGGCACTCACAGGTATCCATTTTAATAGGAATAAGTATTTATTGAGCCTTGCATAGCACTAGTTACAGAAGCTCAGGTTTGGCTTTTTTTTTTTTTCCTACTATAAAAGACTGTCTATTCTCCTAAAATAAACATTATAATCTACTGGAATATCCCCACTAGAGTGTCATGTTTCATTGTTAATGGCTAATTCCTTAGAAATGCTGCATGATTTTTATAGCTGATTGCTAATATTTGGAAGTATTACCTTTAAAACAAGGAAATATTTTTTTCATTTTGAAGCCTAAGGGCATTTACTAGCTAAGGAGTTCATCTGAGGATGGCATTTTCATGTTAAAGAGGGCAAAGTCATACTTCATTAGCATTATGTTGTCATTTAAACACGCAGATGAATCAGTCAATCAATCATTATTATTCTATCCCTTTATCATTGGAGGCAGCCCCTATTCATAATGAGGTTCAGATAAAGATACAAGTTATGTAGTGATGTTTCCCTCTGTGCCTGACAACCATCAGCTCCTTTCCTGCTGGTCATAAGAGCCTATCTGTTCCCTTGTCTTTTGGGAGTCAGTGGGTTGGAGGCATAAGCTGATGGAGGGGCTGTCATGCAGGCAGGCATGGAAGCTGTTCTTATACCTCACACATATCTGATGATGTGAACAGTGAGAATTTGTTTTTTATCTTAGGCCATAAACCATAACACCGGTGGCTGATGTTAACATCTGCATGACAAGAGATGCCTACAATACCCTTCCCATACATGTGAGTGCTCCCACCCACGTTAATAAGGGCTACATTCACTGGCTTGGTAATCCCAAGCCCATATCCCCATTTAATGGCTGCAGCCTCATGAATGTAAGCCTGCTCTTACATCTACAGCCAACTGGACTATGAATTTGTCCTGTCAGGATAGGCAAGCCAGTGCTAGGCCATTGCTGTTAGCTGTTATCCCCCCACCACACACACACACACACACACACACACACACACACACACACACACACACACACACACACACACACACACACACACACACACACACACACACACACACACACACACACACACACACACACACACACACACACACACACACACACACACACGCACACACACACATAGCTTGTACTACCAAGTTATAGTAATTTAGAATGGATTTTATAAAGTAGTGGGTCATAGTTCTAGACTCAGGCTTTGAGTAGCTCTTGAACTGGTTTGTAGCTAACTTTTTTGAGGTAGGAAGGAGTTCAGTATATACATTTGTATCTGGTTATTGTTTTTTGTCTAGATATGTTATTGAATTGTTTAACTGCAGTAGATAGTGGTTTTGAGATAAAGTCTTTAATAACATTAAGGGCTTCATGGTTTAGGATATTAGAGTTAGGTGGACTTTTGAAAAATATTCTGGAACCAGGATTTAACTGTGTGCTAGAATATTTAGGGTAACCTAAATAGTTTGCTTTTTGCACATGCATATTGACTTAGCTTCATTTGTTTTTTATTTTACTGGATATTCTTGGCTAATGGTTAAGTAGTGTATTTTATGTAGTTAGTGTGATCTGCTTTTCCAGTCTTTCCAGGTGGTATTTCCTAGGGCAGAAGAGAATGCTAGTGTCTGGAGTTAAAGACAGTCCCGGGATTCATGAAGCTCGGC
This sequence comes from Protopterus annectens, assembly GCF_019279795.1. Taxonomy (NCBI): domain Eukaryota; kingdom Metazoa; phylum Chordata; order Ceratodontiformes; family Protopteridae; genus Protopterus; species Protopterus annectens. Next base: position 624,589,077 of record NC_056743.1, on the reverse strand, counting down.
GCAAGACCGGCGTTAGGCTTGCACTGACCATGCGGCGTAGAGATGCAGAAGTGCCATATGCATATTAATTAAGGCACGCTGCCGCCACATCCACATGCATAGGAAACGTGCGCGAGTGCATGGGGCGTGTCCAAGCGCCGCACGGAGGCGTGGACATGTCGGCTGTTCACGTGCAACCTAAAATGCTGAATAGTACAGCCTGCTTCTAATAGTAATCACACCTGTCAGCGTCCGTGGATACTGAAACGTATGCAAAGCATGCAAGACAGTTTTGCGAACACGAAAATAAGAAGCAAACACAAATGCACGTAGCTGAATATTGAGTCCCCATCCCTCGAACAAATGACATTTAAAACCCCGTGCCCTTATTCCATTGTAGTATTGACAGTTATACCAAGTAGAAGCAAAACGCATCGTGTTAGCGTGCCAATAGCTAAGTCTAGCCCAATGGTCAGGGTTACCACCTGTCCCACATTGTGAGGGACAGTCCCCCTCTGGGCATTTGTGTCCATACCAAAACCATTATAAATGTAAAATATCCTGCAATCATAGGGCATAATTATGTCCCACATCTTATGTAACAGTCACATACAACAGTTATTTCCGTATGTAACATACCTACATTTTACAAGAAACAGAATAAGCAAGTAAACAAAACAGAAGAAGTAGCTAAACTGCTACAACAATAAGCTTACATTTAGGCATAAAACAAAAGTACTATCCATTGTACTGACCGTGGGTATGTGTTGGCCTGTAAAATCTGATGTGTATCCCGAATATATCCCATCATGGATATATGAAAAGGTGGCAACCCTACCAATGGTCAGAGCATTCGCCCAAAATCTGCCCATTTGCAGTCCAAGGCGTCCTTGTCAGGATGGGCCAAAGATGAACGGGTATTACCCAGGTCTTCCTACCATGTCATGAAAGATATGTATTTGTGTGTACCTATGTGCGTGATGTACAGCATGTGGAAGGTGAAAAATGATAGGGTTGTCCTCACAACCATACAGGTACCAGACATATGTAGTGTATGCAATGTGTTCCCTTGACCGTGCCATGGGCCATCAACCAGAGAAGGGATGGATGGAGTGTGTGGAATATGGGGGTGGGGGGGACTGTGTTGGATGCACAATAGGTGAACTGGAGGTGTATGAGGGAGCAGTGGGTGAATCAGAAAGAAACACAAAGAACAAACATATAAATCCACAAAACAAAAAAGGCGAGAAGGCTCACGAAACAAAACTCCTTTAGTCACAATTGAATGGTAAGTGCTTTCACCGGCCAAAATGCACCAGCTTCTTCAGACCAAATTCAAACATATTCAAAAAAAACCCAGTTGTTATATATACACAATTAAGTACTTAATGAATGTACTAATTAATTAACAATCATAAAACTTATTCAATTAAGACTTTTCTTAAAAAGACATTATTTAAACACCCAACCTACTAAGCCGAGTTTTTAACATAGGGTACATATAATGCAAGCTGAATACAAGGTGCAAATCAAATGATATCATATTATACTATACCCAAGTTGTCCAAACTTAAAAATACAAAATAGTATTTTGTATTTTTAAGTTTGGACAACTTGGGTGTAGTATAATATGATATAATTTGATTTGCACCTTGTATTCAGCTTGCATTATATGTACCCTATGTTAAAAACTCGGCTTAGTAGGTTGGGTGTTTAAATAATGTCTTTTTAAGAAAAGTCTTAATTGAATAAGTTTTATGGTTGTTAATTAATTAGTACATTCATTAAGTACTTAATTGTGTATATATAACAACTGGGGGGTTTTTTGAATATGTTTGAATTTGGTCTGAAGAAGCTGGCGCATTTTGGCCGGTGAAAGCGCTTACCATTCAATTGTGAATAAAGGAGTTTTGTTTCGTGAGCCTTCTCACCTTTTTTGTTTTGTGGATTTACCAGTTTGTGTTCCTTTGGTTCATTTTTTAAAGAACAAACATACACATCCGCAATACAACCTGACAGGCCATACTGTAGAACACAATCCCACAAACATATGAATATTAAAATGTGCGATACACATGTACAGAAACGTCACCGGCACATACCCACATAATGGTCTGGCCTGAACTGAGCCATCCAACCACAACACACCTGGATGCATAATTGAATACCCATCATCCCTTCTACAGCACACAACTACCCCCCATTCCTGAACATCCACCAAATCCGGCCATACTCGGGCTGCTAGCTTGGTGCAGCCATATCTGCACATAGTGACCACTACTCATATCTAGTAGGCAGTCTCATCCTAGGCAGTCTCAGGATTGCAGACTATGTATCCCTTGCATGTATAACCCTATCACATTTTCATAAATCCAAATATATTGAAGTTTATTGGTCTGTTCAATTTTTGGATATCCCTCATGGGATAAGTATCCTGTGTAAACATCAGACTTGGTGTCACAACATGATGTCCAGTCCTGTAGACATCTGGACACAAGTTGTATGTGCAGTAGTGGTTCATGAGACTGCTCAGCCTCCAGCCGGTCATGCAGAACCTACTACCCGGAATTAAACACCTGACCATGATGCACGGCTCCCCACATGCATTATTGAGAATATATGCTTTACACATTCGCATAGTGGCAGTAGGATATAGGGTGATTAAGGCACTGACGTAAGCAGGGTACCTCCTGTCTCACTTTGTGAGGGACAGTCCCTGTTTGGGTAGGTGTGTCCTGACCAAAAATAATACAATGGCAAATGTCCTGTGATTGTAGGAAATAATTATGTACCATATTTCATGTAACAGTTGCATAAAACAGTTATTACTGTATGTAAAATACGTAAATCTTACAAGAAACAGAATAAGCAACTAAACTGCTACAAGAATAAGCTCTCATCTAGGAAAATAAGTAAAGTTCTTAACCCTGTACTGACCGTGGGTCTGTGTTGGCCTAAAAAATCTGGTGTGTCCCGAATATATCCCATCCTGACCATATGAAAAGGTGGCAACCCTACCAATGGTCAGAGCATTCGCACAATAACTGGCCAGCCTCTTAATCCCCCCTAAAACCAGTGACCTTTGGAGGAAAGGTGGTAAATTACACTGAATGAATAATGACAATAATTAAGAGTAATAGACATCTTTTACTTCAGAAAATAAGTATTAATACATATGCTCTGATTCTGTCAATGTTTCAAGTTAATAGTACTAATATTTTACAAGTGTCCTTGCCTTGTCCCTGTTACTGTTGAAATTAGTCCCTGAGTGGTTGAGAGGTCCGTACACATATGTACACCAACCAACTGACACATTTGTTGCCAGTACTGTTAAATACCTGTAGTGAAGTC
>NC_056743.1:624578247-624580747 GCF_019279795.1 Protopterus annectens | reverse complement strand
AGGTAGTCTGTACTGTGGTGCCAACCTCTGAGTTGTACACTGACAGGTGGCATGCTGTGTCTGCAGGGCACCCATCGGTCATGTGGCATTGACTGTTGCTACATTTCTGCACAGCGTGGGGGGACATTCGACTGTATCCACGTTCCTACACAGCACCGGGGGGCGCACACCTGACTGTTGCTATACGTCGTATTCCCTGTACGTTGGAAGGAGGGCACACCTGACACTTTGTACACTTTTGCTACAACTATGCTGGTATGTCAGGCACTCCATTTCAGTGTGTAGACCTACATATTGTGCTGGCTAGAGGCATACCAGTGTACTCCAGATCTTAGCTTTAATTACGAACATATTAGTTTCAGATGTTCTAGCCTTCACAACCTACATCAAACTGCCTGCCCTGCTGTAGTCTGTCTGTGTGGGTCTGTGGGGGGGGTGTCATCCAAAGGGCATATTCAGAGGCCATAGTACAGCATTTGTCTGTGTTGGTCTACACCTGTCCAGCTGGTTGAGACTTGTGTGGGCTGTATGGACACACATGATGCTCAGCCCATTACCCGCAGTAGGTTATGACACCCTGTGTACTACTGGCTACTGTGGTAACCCCCGTATGTGCTACAGATGTCATGGTGCCACTATGGACATCTACTATCTGCTGCCTTAACATTCGGCCACCAGATTCCCTTGCATGCTCACATCCATACCACAGCTACACGTACCAACATATTCTAATGCAACTGCCAGTTGGTAGGTTGATTGACTTACCTTGAGGGTGTGCCAGACCTGAGGATGGTGCTGGAGGGCTGCCTATGTCAAATGCACATAGTGTACTTCCTATACATGGCTGAGCACAGGTAGTGTCATGTTTGGCATCCCTTTTACTGTCTATGTGAGTCAGAGAGGGTGACATTCCCTGGGTCCCTACTGTGTCAGTGCATATGCTATGTGTTGCCTCTTTGCCAAGGCCAGGTCATACTGGGCACGTCTCCTTCTGCCTACTGGGTCCGTCTCAGGTTGTTCCTTCTCTGAGTCACTCTGTGCCTGTACAGGGCTTAGCATTGGTGGGGGGCTGTGTGGCCCTGCCCCATGCTGTTCCTGCTGCAGCTGTTTCCGCAGGATCATATTGTGTACCATAGCACATACCATAACAATTTGGGTGCATGTAGCTGGTGAATAATGCAAGGCTCCACCGGATGTGTCCAGACACCGGAACCGTGACCTGAGCATCCCAAACACATGCTCTATTATATGTCTGGCCTGTGCATGTGCCTCATTATGACAGGTGTGTGTGCATTTCTGATGGGTGTCATCAGCCATGGCTCCAGTGGGTACCCAGCATCCCCCACTAGGTGACCATAGGGGATGTCCATATTGGCAAAGCTGTGGTACAGCTGCGTCAGATGCCATATACCGGAATCGTCATAGCTTCCAGGGCAGCCAGCACACACATTCAGTATAATGCCCTGGGCATTGCATACGACCTGGCAGTTGATGGAGGAGATGCTTCTGTGGTTAATGTAGGCCCTATCCTGCTCACCGGGTGTTTTTTTGATGCGTATATGCGTGCAGGCTATAGCACCCACTACCCCAGGGTAGTCTGCCATTTGGTGGAAGAGACGCATATTGCTGGTCAACACCTCACGTGTGTTGAGGAAATGTACGTGCTCACTGGCATGTGATGACATTGCATCCAGGAACTGGTGGAATACCCTGGATGCAGATGCCTGTGAGATTCCCATGATATCCCCAGTTGTGCTTTGGGAGGTACCTGTGGCTAGTATACCTAGGCCTACACATACCTTAGTATCCACTGGGATGGGTTTCCCTCGGCCTGTTCGATGTGTCAGGTGTGGCCGGCACAGCTCAACAATCTGCTGTAGGAAGTCTCTGTCCACCCCATAGCACTCCACTATCTCCAGCTCATGTAGCCCCTGGTAGGTTACCCTGGGTCTTACAGTCTTCTCTGTCGCCTCACTGAGGGTTGTTCAGCAGCATTCACATCCTCACCACCCTCTGCCTCCTGCACATGTTGGTCTATGTTGCCTGCTGCAGCCCTTCTCATTTCGTAGGATTGTTTGGGAAAGTTTCCCCGCATGTATACACTGGTGGTGTAGAGTGTGGAAAAACCAGAGGGGATGGTGCTTGCTCACTTTATCGTAGTGTTCTGGGCCGTGCTGGTCTGCTGGGCCTGTAATCTGCTGATTGTGAAAACTATCACCTGTTTGCCCAGCTTGTTCACCTTGACTACTCTCCTACTGTTGTTGTCCCTCCCAATTGCACTAGGCAGGTATAGACACACCCCTAGCTTAGGTGTGCTAAGCCAGAAGCAATCCCGATACACAGGGCTCCAATCTACGTACAGTATGCCTGACACCCCCCCCCATGCTTTCACCTATATTTGAGTCCTGTACCCGGCTATCTATACACATACACTCTTGGGACCTGCATCACACCCTGGAGATAAATGGGATTCACTATTTTCCACTTTGTTTGCCCCCTT
>NC_056743.1:624469918-624564863 GCF_019279795.1 Protopterus annectens | reverse complement strand
TACCTTCATATAAAATGCAGGTCACTAGGTAGTTATGTTTTTTTCATTATGAGGTGTTTTTGAGCACATTTCAGTGGTTGTCTGTTCCACATGTTTATTATTCTGTGGAGAACTACCTATATATGCAAACTCTGTTTAAAGTATACTATGTAACATGTACACATCTGTGAAGATTCCTGTCAGGGATACTCCCCATTATTTGGAAACACATCCCTGATTACATTATACAAAACCCCTCACTAACACTCCGGGGAATCCTTGCAGAGTGGGTGGTGAACAGTAGCTACACTCCTGGGATCCCGCAAGTGGCTCTGCTCCACAGAGGGACAGTTAGTTGATTGATGGGGTGGTGACAGCATACACATTTTGCCTATGCTTATGAGTGGCCTCGGCGGTTGGCCATGTACCTACCTATGTATCTATGAACCTGTACATACAGTATGGACACATGCTGATAGCTTAATATACTGTTCAGGTATTGACTTCCCTTGTGCCAATGGCGGTTGTGTGTACAATAGTTGAGGGCTGCCTATGTAGAATGCACACAGTAGACCACCTATACATGACAATTTACAGGTGGTCGTGTGTGTGTACCATCCATGTTTGCTGTGTGTGCAGGAGAAGAAGGGTGTCAGTCCATGAGTGCCTATACTGTCAGTGTGTGTGTGCTATACGTTCCCTCTTTGCTAAGGCATGGGCATACTGGGCACGCCTCTGTTTGCCTACTGGGGCTAGCACAGAGTGTTCATGGTCTGAGCCCCCCTGTGCCTGTGGGTCCCTTGGCAATGGTGGTGGGCTGTGAGGGCCTTCACCATTCTGTCCCTGCTGCAGCTGTTTCTGCAGGATCATATTGTGTAGCATGGCACATACTATGAAGATGTGGGCACACATTCCTGGAGAGTACTGCAAGGCTCCACCAGATATGTCCAAGCAATGGAACAGTGATTTCAGCATCCCAAACACGCGTTCTATGATGATTCTGGTTTCTGTGCGTGCCTCATTATGGCATTCTTGCATGGCTGTGCGTGCATTTCTGATGGGTGTCATCATCCACGGTTCCAGTGCATAGCCAGCATCCCCCACCAGGTGGCCATATGTGATGTCCCCCCTGGCAAATACCTGATACAGCTGTGAGGCATGCCAGATGTGAGAGTCATGATAGCTTCCAGGACTGTCGGCACACACATCCACAATAATGCCCTGGGCATTGCACACGACCTGGCAGTTGATGGATGGGAATCCCTTGTGGTTTATGTAGTGCCTACCCTGCTCACCGGGTGGTGACTTTATTGTATGTGCGTGCAGTCTATTGCACCCCGTACCTCCGGGTAGTCCGCCACATGGTGAAAGAGATGCATATTGCTGGCCAACTCCTCCTGCATTCGAGGGAAGCGTATGTGCTCATTGGCATGTGGTAACATGGCATCCAGGAGCTGGGGGAGTACCCTGGATGCTGATGCCTGTCAGATTCCCATGATATCCCCAGTTGGCCTTTGAAAGGTACCTGTGGCTAGTATTCTCAAGCTTACACATACCTTCGTGTCCACTGCGATGGGTTCCCCTCTATTACATCTGGCCCTGAGGCATGGCCGGCACAGCTCAACAAGTTGCTGTATGATGTCCCGGTCCACCCTGTAATGCTCTACTATCTCCAGATCATGTAGCCCCTTGTAGGTTACCCTGGGTCTGAACACTCGTCTCCTCCTCCGGTGCCTGAGATGGTTGTCAGCATCATCCTCCACACCACCGTCAGTCTCCAACACATGCTGGTGAATCAAAGCTATGGCAGCCCCTAACATATACATATTAAAAGTTCCCCATCTGTATACACCAATGGTGCAGAGTGTCTGGGAATACGCAAGTGTTTGTGTGGGGCTTTCACAACTTATACTATTGTGCAATGGATGATGCTGGTGTAATTGGGTGTGTTTGTGCTATTCCAGCTGCAGGGTATCTTAATTATTGGTTTTACAGCAGGTACTGCTATTGTGGGGCCTTTGGTGTTGACTTACGCTTGTCTGCCGTGATTCATCTATTGCCCTTTACTTCTATTTTCAACCGGAGTAACCTCCCATTGTCAGGCATGCATCCAGCTGCCGTCTTTCTTGTTTTGTGCTTCCACAACTCAGGATTGTGTTGGGAAATGTGTTATGTAGCTGATCTACAGCAAGTTTGCTTTGTTCTGCTGTGACAGTTCTCTTTTCTTTGCTGTATGGCACCTCCCATTTCCTGTTCTGCAAGCAGCTGCTAGCAGCCTTGTTAGCTGTTGTCTATGGCCCACTGTGAGTTACTAGGTGTTAATTACTCATTTGTACTCCAATTACCATGCTGCAGCATTTCCTTATTGTCTTCCCATAACCTTCCTGTTTCACCTAAGTTGCACGCCGCGCGCGCCCGGTTTCCGGCTTTTGAGCGCATTTTCTTCCACGTTCACATTCACTTTCAGTCACCTTGTGTGCTCTCAGCTAAGCACAGCTATGGCTAGGTACACACCCCTATCCTGCGACTTTGCTTAGCAACAGGCAACCCGGATTACCAATGCTCCAATGTGCTTACAGCTATGGCAGCGCACACCTCTCATGATGTCATGTTTACCTCCAGGCCACTCCTCGGTGTTGTATCACTGCGCCATGTGCTACATCCTTACGCCAGCGGGACATTTGCGATTCAGTATTACTTGACTCATTTGCATGGCATTGACTACTAATTCCTAGTTACCACGCAAAACACTATCACAGACCCTTAGCAACTCTTGCGCCTTGGTTGTGGTGTGGCATGCATACCATTGACTATTATGGTGAAATCATGATTTGTGTTACATTGCAGTTTTATGACATCTATATATATTTTCCTTATGTTCCCGTTTGCGCACCCATGCACTGCGGTTGTACTTTGCGTTAGTGTGGCCATGACATTAAATGTTATTTTTTATGTGTTGTGCGTGTTTTTTTATGCCATTGGCTGTATATTTAGCCATTGGCATATGTTAACTTTGTAATACATAAGTTTGGTCCACTTTCATGGCTCTGATGTTCTGTTTGAAAAAATGTAAACCTTTTTTTGGTTTACATTTCTGCATGCTTACGCTACGCCTGCAGCACTTTATGAATCGCTGTATACCTTCATTTGCATGCTACACTGATGTACATGGGGTAATTAGCATACAAGCTCCATGAGCTGCTCAGCTCTGGCATACGCTGGTAGTGCACATGGAAACAGCTCTTACCTGAATCGCTCGATGGCCATATTTGGCGCTAGATTGCCGACGCTACTCTGGCACATGGCGCAAGCTTCATGAATCCCAAGGAGTGTATATGCATCTAACAGTATCCATCAGTAGCTTTGACTGCTTGGTATGTGGTTTATTTTATTGACTACTCTGAGGAAATGAGTTTGGTCCTAGATGTACACCATTCAGCTTGGAGGCTGGACTCTCCATAAATCGTATGAGTCCAGTCTTGTGTGAATTCCTCAGTTCAGTTTTTCTTTGGGTTTGTAACTTCCTATATATACTTGGGAGATTTTCCACATCATTTAAAAGATACCTTAATTATTCTTGTGTTTAAGAAGCCATACCTGAACATTTCTAAGTTTGAAGAACTACTATCCCATCATTAACCTGCCTCCTGTAAGCAAGGTCATTGGGAAAATGATTCTTGTACAGCCTGAATTTTAGTTAACTTCACACAGCCTCTAGATGATCCACGTCCATCTTCTGGAGACTGCAGAGCAATGACAGTATTCCCTTGAGAAAAGTAAATGGCCTCCTGAGGGTAAGAGATCAGTATTTTTCATTATTCGCTGTTTGTCATGCTGTGGATCACATGATGTTGCTTGAATTCTTGTATGCCTATACTGGATTATGATCTAGTGCCTTTGTTTTTTTCTGTTGCCTCTTAAGACACACACACACACACACACACACACACACACACACACACACACACACACACACACACACACACACACACACACACACACTTCTTCCTGGAAGTTGCTGTCAGGACTGTAATGTTCTTCTACTAGCATACCTCTCAACCTCTTAGCACAAAAACTTGGAAAAAGTAAAAAATAATGAGGGAACAAAGCCCCCAAAATTGGGACACATTTTAAATATTGCTCTTATAAAATTAAAAAGTTGCTAGAATAAAAAGTCTTGTGTTACCATGCATTTTCGAAGCATATGAAGTCTAAAATTCAAATGCCTGTCATTATTTATTGAATTCAGTCCTCAATGATTTCCCACAGAATCCAGAAAACCACAAATTTTGTAAGGAACAGACCAAAAATATGAGGCAAAAATTTGGACATTCTGTGAAAATCTGGAGAGTAAAGAGGTAGACTTCTAAGCTTCATTTATTGGTCCTTTGTTATTTGTGGCCTACATACTGCCTATTAGCAATGCTATTCAGTGAAGGATTTGGGGTATCAGTGTTGTACAGGTCATACCCAGTTTTGCATCCTCTTTCCTCAGAATTCAATCCTGAATCCCATATCCATAGCATGAAGGCAGGATGCAATGCCTTATTGCATGAGGAGTACTGAGATGAGACCTTAGGGCTCTCAACGACTCCTCTTTTTTCCATTTTTATAATCTGTTTGGGTAACAAACCTGAGTTTGTTTCAAAGGTGTACAGTTTGAGTATGATTCTCAATGATCTGATGGCAGCGACAGAACAAACAACAGCTGCCAAGTCCTCCTAATATCATCTGAGGAGCATTAACCAGATCAAGCAATTACTGCTTTCGCAGGACCTTGCTGAGGTTGCAAATCCTTTGATTTCATCATGATGATTACATTTCTGTAATGTTGCCTGCTGGGAACTAAATATTTGTAATCCACGCTTTCTGCAGACAGTGTTAAATGATGCAGTATACTTGTTAACAGGGATTAATTGTTGCTATTACATTACACCCATGATTCTCAGACTGAGATAGCTAATAGTATCATTACTCCTCCAGTACTCAAGGTACTGGAACTTTCATGCCTAGCCTTATATGACATGGGTCCCTCAGAATTAAAGGAAGTGCTTGTGCTCTCCATTTGGCTCAGCCCTCTGCTTCATGGATGAGGGAGTGTTAGCCATTCCTAGGGATCAAACATTCTGGTCAAACGTTATACTATTAAGCTCAATGCCAGTGTCCACATTGGAGGTTTTAAGATGTTTCTGTGGACCTATCTGTCTTGTAAGCCTTATTTTAAGGAACAGTGAACTTTTCTTATCACTTACTACATCAAAGTTGGTAGGCTTTGATTGATATATTTATTACACCTTATAATTTGCCAATTTTTTAAGTTTGATGGCATTTATGCTTTATATTTCTAACAAGTCTTTTTATAATATTGGAAATAAAATATGGATTAGTTTGCTACACCTTTGTGGTTACCCACCACCTAACTATCAATTTAAAACTCTATACATTTGGCTGGTGACCAAACCTCCTCATGGCCTAGTACCTCACATTATCACTGTCAGTTTTGTATTATGTGTCTATAAGCCTTCAATCGTATCCTCCAGCATGTGTGCATATGCACACACACACACACACACACACACACACACACACACACACACACACACACACACACACACACACACACACACACATGTACACTGATGAGTGGCTCAGCAACATTTTTTAATGCTCAAGATATTCATGTCACAATGAGTGTTTGCATGTTCTGGGTTTGAGCTGATATTTAGTTATTGAGACATTACTGAGATATGAAATACCTAGAGAACAGCATTTGTTATCCATTTGTATGTGTCAGAAAATTAAATGATGATATAATAACCATGCAATAAAGCTAAACATGTAGTATAACTAGTTGATAAACTTAAAACTGACTCACCTGCTAGTCCTGAAAATCTTCTCCCATGGTTCTAATTCCTATTTAAAGATTTCATAGTCCCCTCCCCCTTCACATCAGTAATCTCTTGTAACTCAAAACATTATGCTTGATATCTGAAAAACAGCCATTGTTACACCCCTCCACAAAAAAAAAAAAAAACTAATCCATCCAATGCCACTGACTTCCATCCCCTCTCCATTCTTCCCATGGTTGGGGAAATACTTGTAAAATTAGTTTATAATCACGTGATTTATTACATCTCTCAATATCATCTATTATCCCCCCCAAAAAAATAAAAACAGCATGGCTTTTGGGCTGGTAGGTGCACTTCTACAGCACTCTGGACACTTACTGATGTCATCCTGGCTGTGGAAAAAGGTCGCTTCACTGGAGCCATCTTTACTGACCTCACCAGACCTTTTGATCTTGTTGATATAACATTCTTTTAGAACACCTAACTAAAACTGGAATTAGCTCAGATTCAGCTCCCGGGTTTAAAAATTATCTTTCCAATTGGTACTTCTCTGCTCATTTTCAGAACATCCACTCTGCTTCCATCCCTCTCCTTAAAGGAGTCCATCAGGGCTCCATTCTGGCTCCCCTTCTTTCTTCCATTTTAGTAATAAACTACCACTTGACCTCCCTCACCTCTCTCTCTCTTGCTTTATATGCTAACATATTCTTATTTCACTCATACTTGACCTCTGACCTCCTCGGTCATACAACAACAATGACAAGATGACTTCCTTTCTGTTATCAAACGGCTTCTTAATGGCAAAAAGCTAATTCTGAATACTTCCAAAACTAAAACAATGCTGTTTGGTACCTACCCTAAATGGCAGAAAAGTTCTCAATCACTTCTTATCCATGACCATCTTGACCACCCAGATGACTGGAGAATAAGCATACTTGTGCCAGTGTGCAAGAACAAAAGGGACATCCACAGTTGTGGGCAGTAGAGGCATCAAATTCCTATCACATTGCATGAAATTTCTAGAGAGGGTGATTGATAAATGGATGTGTAGAGCAGTAGAAAATAAGATGGGAAATGAGCAGTTCAGATGCAGATCAGGATGCAGCACAACCGAACCATCGTTTGCATTGAGACAGATAGATGAGAAGAAGCTAGAGATGAAGAAAGAGCCCAACTGGGCATTCCTAGACTTGGAGAAAGCATATGACAAGGTCCCAAGAAAGCTGGTTTGGGCAGTACTGTGGTGATTCAAAGTCCCAGAAACGGTGGTAGAATTAGTGCAGGCTATGCACAAGGACCCAATGACTCAAGTACGGACAGTGTTTGGCCTCACAGAGGGGTTCCCAGTAGGTGTGTGTGTACATTAGGGTTCAGCTATGAGTCCACTGCTGTTCATACTGGTGATGGACTACATTAGCATACAGGTCAGCGGGGACAGATCAACAAAGTTTCTGTGTGCAAATGATGTGGCATTACAGGCAGACTCTGAACAGAAACTTCAGCAAAGGATAGGGGAATGGAATGTGTTAAATAAAATGAATAATTCAATACACAGGAGGTTCAGATTCAAAAGTTTACTAGTGTACACCAGGAGGCAAAAAAACATACAAGTACAGAATTTTGTCTGACATGAAACAGGAAGCACACAATTTTATATAGGTTTAACATTTAAGCTATGCCCACCTTACTGACATGATATGTCACGGGGCATCTACATCACTTTAGCTTACAAGCCTCTATTCTTTTAATCTGCTGATGCAGTATGTTTTAAAAAACATTTCCTCTCGATACAATACGGCCTTGCTATCCAGCGGGTCAGTCATAATGTCTTTCTGTAAAGTTACTTATTCAAGGTTTCATATTAGTTCGAATACAATAGCAGATTCAGTCTTTAACATACATATTTGTTCACTGTTTCACTTTCTTTACCAGCTGTGTTTTTATCTCACAAGGACAAGTTACTTCATGCAGGAAGAGAAGATTTCATTTACAAGGACAAGTTATCTCATCAGGAAGGAGCGGAAGATTTACACATTTAATTTCCTGACCCAGCAGATAATCACTTATGAAAAGCATAAACATTAAGCTTGCTGAGCTGGCAGCTGCCAGGGTCAGGGGTCAAAGCACACTGCAGTTTCAGAAGCTACTTGCATTTACACATTAATTTATCCCTTCTGTTATATGATTAATAGAATAAAATGCATTATAAACTACCTTGCTTCTAAACTAGCATTTCACATATATTTAAATACATATTTTCTAACATTTCCCCCCTATTAATACTTTTTATTCTATTTTTTTTTTTTTGAAGTATGCATAGTGTTATTTCATCTCCTAACCTTTTCCACTTAGGATTTTCAGCTAGGTGAGTCATTCAATCTATACTTCAGAAAAGCATCATCTGAAATCAATCTTTCAATTTCAATATCTTGGTAGAAAGTTTCAGTAACAGATACATCAACAAAATCTTTGATTAATCTTTTCATGCAGGGAATTCCACAGCAAACACATGCTCCTATTAGGAGTATACCCACACAAATAGCAATTAGAATGTTCATTAGGATGGAACCCCACCCCCCAAACAGATTCTGGAAAAAGTTCATCAGTGGGTTTGGGCCTGGTTCAGTCATGGCTGATACTTGCTGAATTACCTCTAGGTGATTATTTATCTCATGACGATTGTCAGGTATATAAGCACAGCATTCTTCTTTGATAAACGCGCACGTACCACCTCTCGCCGCTAGGGTGAAGTCAAGAGCCATCCGATTTTGTAGCACAACAGTTCTCATTGCATTCAGTTCATCAGTCACTAGTTCTAGGGCGGAAAAAGTTTCATTACTCATTACTTCGAGAAGTTTCGACAACTTCCTCAGCTCCCAGATCGATTTGACTGCTCCATAGGCTGGTAATATTCCTGCCCAGGATATAACACTGTCACTCAAGTCCATATGAGTCAATTCGCTTTTGTCTTTTACTGAATTATGGTCTTTCCAACCAGCTTTGATCTTCCCAACTGGATTCACAGGTTTCTTAACTGGACCTTCAGGCTTTCGAGCTGTTTCTCTTACGTTTCGTATCTTACCCAAAGGTAATTCTGCAGTATGTCTTATTGCCGGAACCAAGTAACCCAAAAAACAACTGCCAGACCAATTCTCAGGTAACCATTTATATGCCTTTTTCCCACAAATAAAATAACAGTTTTCTACTTTAGTACTAATGCATCAGCCCTGCATGAAACATTTTCTGATCTATAACTGACAATTGTTTAAACAAAACTGGATTTTTGAATGTCACTCATAGTTGTTTTCAATGAGTTTAAATCTGAGTCATAATTAGTATTGCAAAAGTATTGCCATTACTATTCTTAATATAACATCGGTAAGATATGGTTATATTGCAATTGCTCCAGCCCACCTGGAGAGTGTCATTTTTGTAGAAACATACAACTCCTTTTTGTGTGACAGGTAAAAATAAAGCTATTTTGTCCTGTGATCTCACAGTTCCTGTGTCAAAAAGTAAATTCTCCCAGGTCTCATTTATCCCCAAAGGGACAGCGGACATTATCAGTCCTCCATATGCTGTTGGTATAGCTGTACAAACCCAGCAATTTGAAATGTTCATAGTCTCTGCATACACAAGTTTCATGGCTAGGTATGTGTTAAAATTTGGATGCCAGTCTATAGACGTCTCATCACGCCTTTTCACTTTCACTTGCATAGTTGTTTGTAGGATAAACCACAACAAGAGGAAAATTGTCACAATTACAGTTAATAAATGTACACACAACAAAATGATTATGCAACATCTCTGGGGTTGCTCTAAACTTCTATTCACTTTGTTTTTGGCCATCTCGGTCTGGTTGTATATCAGTCACAAAGTTTTTATCAAGTTGAAAGTTCTTTACCGGTTTGCAATGCATCAAATGAACCCAGGACATCCTCTCAGCCACTCTGACTGCAGTAGGCGTTGCCAACAGAACCTGGTATGGTCCCTCCCACTTTGGACTCGCCCAATTCTTCCTTTTCATCACTTTCAGCCAGACGTATGTCCCAGGAGCCAAGACTGCTTCTACCGGTCTGGTCTGTTCCTTATCTGAAAAAGAGTTAAACTGCAAAACAGATTTATTCATTAACAATTTCTTCATATACTCTGCTAACGAACTGTCAGCCTCTTGTTCTGCAGGCATGAGAGCTTTCCACTGAGGCACATAATATGCTCTCCCAAAAATCATTTCAAAGGGAGTCAAACCCTTTACATTTGGAACCGTTCTCATACTCAGCAGTGCTAAAGGCAGACAGTATATCCAATTCTTTTGGGTCTCCTCTACTAGCTTCCTTAACTTGTTCTTTAGGGTACCATTGTACCTTTCCACCAGTTCTGCTGACTGTGGGTGGTAAGCACAATGGTTCTTCAAGGAGATACCAAAAAATCTCCCAAGCTGGTGAATCGTTTGATTCACAAAATGTGTGCCATTGTCACTATAAATCCTTTCCGGAATGCCAAATCTAGGGATTACTTCTTTTATCAGGGCTTTTGCCACTGTTGCTGCATCTGGATTTTTGGTTGGAAAAGCTTCTACCCATTTAGAAAACATGTATACAATAACTAAACAAAACTTCTTCCCTTCACATTTATTCAATTCTATGAAATCCATACAGATAGTATGGAACGGGTATGGTGGTATAGAAAAACTTCCTTGCTTGGTTTTAAATGCTCCTTGTGCATGGTGCTTGTTACAAGTATGACAAGCTGCACAACATTTTTTTGTGTAATTTGTGTATCCATATGTTTGGTATATTTGGTTTACTAACTGTACCATCCCCCCTTTTGAGACATGGCTCTGCCCATGGCTCAACAAAGCTGCATATCTAAATAGATTAGATGGCAATATTGGTTTTCTTTCTTTGGAAATGTACAGTCCATTCTCAAGAATTGCACCTCATTTTACCCATTTTTGTTTTTCTGCTTTTGTAGTAAGCATCTGCATTGTTTTTAACATGTCTAAATCTAAAATCTCAGAGGGTTGTAATTCCTCATTTAAAAGTAAAGTTTCTGAGTCTGAGGCTGCTTGCTTTGCAGCTGCATCAGCTCGTGCATTGCCTTTCGAAATCTTATCCTGCTGTTTTGTATGAGCTACACATTTACAAATAGCTACTTTGGTAGGTAACTGAATAGATTCTAATAACTCCAAAATAAATTGCATATGATTAATAGGTTTTCCACTGGATGTTATCATTCCTCTATTTTTCCATTGTTGTGCAAATACATGTACTGTAGAAAAAGCATACTGACTATCAGTATATATGTTCACACACTTGTTTTTTGCGAAAGTACATGCTCTCATCAAAGCTATCAATTCCGCTGCTTGTGCAGATAAGTTGTGTAGTAAGGATTGAGCTTCTAAGATTTCAGTGTCTGTAACTACTGCATACCCCACCAGATTCTTCCCTGTAGGACCCCTTCTGCATGAGCCGTCCACATAATATGTCACCTTGGCATTATCCAAGGGCATATCTGTAAGATCTTGTCTAGGTAAAGCTAACTGTTCAATTTCCTGCAGACAGCTGTGTGGTGTGCCCTCCGCAGGAGTTGGAAGTAATGTTGATGGATTCAATGTCGTACATCGTTCAATTGTCATATGAGGTTGACTCAACAGTATAGTCATACATGAAATATGTCTAGCAGGAGAAAGGTATGCCACTTTCTCTTGCAGTAAAATTATTGCAACTGCATGAGGCACTCTCAATGTGAGAGGGTGGAATAACACCACTGAGGCCGATGCCTGTACTGCCATTGCGGCTGCAACTACTGCTTGTACACAGTGAGGCAAAGATCATGCCACTGGGTCTAACTGTGATGAATAGTAGGCTATGGGGCGTTGCTTGTCCCCATGTTGTTGCGTCAATACTGATGTCATGTACCCTTGCTTACAATCTACGGTCTGAAAGAACCGTTTGTGATAATTTGGAAGTCCTAAAACTAATGAAGAAGCTATCAACTGCTTCAACATGCAGAAAGCCATTTCTGCTTCTGTTGTCCATTGTAAAATGTCTTGTGCTGCCATTGGTGTCTTATATATCAAATCAGTCAGTGGAGCAGATTCCAAAGCATAATTTGGTATCCAGCTCCGACAAAAATTAGTTGTACCTAAGAAAGACATTATTTCTTTCTTGGTTGTTGGTTTGGGTGCTTGCAAAATTGCTGTTTTTCTTTCCTCATCTAGTATTCTACCTTCATTGGATATTACATATCCCAAGTATCTAACTTGTTTTCTCCAAAGTTGTAACTTACTTTTGTTTACTTTGTGTCCTTGTATTGCTAAAAATTTCAATAATGCTACAGTATCCTCCCTGCACTGTTGCTGGGTGGGGCCTGCTAGCAAGATGTCATCTACATAAAGTAGAACTTGACTACCTCCCGGTGGGGTAAATCCTGCCAGGTTGCTAGCCATTTTTTGTTGGGCTCTCACAATATCCCTGTGGTAGTCGAGTATATGTATACCTTTTACCCTGAAATGTAAATGCAAACCAATATTGACTATCAGGATGTATAGGTATTGAAAAGAAAGCATTGCTAATATCTACCACAGAGAAATACTTCTGTTGCGGTTCTAAATCATTTAACAAAGTATGTGGGTCTGGCACCGTAGGTGCTCTAGGTATTACTGCACTATTTACAGCTTGTAAATCTTGTACCATCCGCCATTCCCCGTTTGCTTTTTTAACAGGAAATAGGGGTGTATTACATGGTGAATCAGGAGATTCTACCAGTACTCCTTCTTTGAGTAATGCTGCTATTATAGGCTTAATTCCTATTTCTGCATCCTTTCTCAAAGGGTATTGTCTTTTCTGTGGTCTAAAAGCTGACTTTGGGGTTATTGTAACTGGTCCTGCTGTTTGAATAAGTCCTACATCTGACTTGCCTGTTGACCAGAGAGTTGTTGGAATTTCACATAAGGTCTTTTCTTCTTCTTCTAATAAGAATGCTAATCAGCTGTCCTCGCTAGATTGCAAGTGTACAGCTGGATGTGTCTGTGTCAACCAATTCAGTTTTTGTTTTTGTATCCCTTGTTCTGACAGTTCTAAATCAGTCTGTTTCTCCCATCTTGTTACTTTTTCTCCTAAATCTGCCCATTTAACACTTTAGTTCTTTGTCAAGCTGACATGTGGAAACTGATTTGATCTATACAATGCAAGGAATTCTTGAGGTAATGAACAGCTAACTACACTGTTCCCCTCAGTATCCCAGTACAAAGTACACAAAACCAATCTAGTTGCACGATTTCTAAACAGTTCTTGCTCATACTCTCTATCAGGTCCTGGTGTGGTACAGTAATATAGACTACATTGTAACAAATGCTGTTGATCAGTGTCAAGGGAGGGGGCTTTACTGATGGCTACGTTCATCAGTTCCTCGGTTACTGCCCCTGGACCAGTCGTGACTAGGTCCTGGCTGTACCAATAAAAAGTTTCACCCTCCGATCGCACTACAAAGGTATTCATTCGTCTCTGTGCCTCCATACCTTGTACAGTTGGAACTACTGCTATGTCAAATATCTGCATAAAGTCCCTGCCCAATAGGTTTACTGGACACTTTGCAGACACAACTATTTTACTTCTCTGGGTCATACCTGAAACAGGGTCAGTTATCGCTATATCATGGGAAAGTGGTTCCCTGTATAGCTGTCTATTTGCAGCTTTTACTAGTATATAATCAGGTGATTCGGAATGTTCTGGTAACTTGGAGGGGTGTATCAAAGTCCGTGACGCTCCTGAGTCACACAGGAATTTGACTTCCCTTCCCTCTACCAGAAGTGTAACTTCCGGTTTCGTATCCGCTAAGTAGAGCTCTAAGCTCAATAATGCTAAGTCCAAAATTTCACTTTCTTCATCCTCCATATCTACTTGCACTTCCTTTACTCCATCTATCACATTTACATTTGTTTTCTGTTTATTAAGTTTTCCTGATGATTTCTGACTTTTATTTGATGTATCCTCACTATCATATAGTCAGTCTTCATCTCCCTTATCTTCTGTAATTACCTTTTTGTTTTGCCTACAATCCCTTGCTAGATGCCCTTTTTTCCCGCATTTGAAGCATTCACCTCTCTTTTTCCTCTCTTCAAAATCTTCTGATCGTTTATCAGACTGTTTGTTTCCCTGGGCATTCTTCTTGCCCTTTTTACCTGACTGTAATACAAATACTTCAGCTCCATCTTCAGCAGTGAAGACTTGCGTCTTCTTTTTCTTTTTACTATTAAAATGTCTCTCAGCATGCCTAGCGTATTCGAGTAAGGCTTGTAGCCTCCCTGTTCGATGATCTATCATATGCTTCGTAATGAAGCTACCAATAGGTGCAATGCAACCTTTCAAAAATGCATTTTTTAATTGTTGTTCATACGGGGAATCATTCGTTTGGTTCTCAGGAACCGACATACCGCTATGATTATTAAAACATTCTAATAATCTAGCATAATATCCATCTATTGTCTCATTTTCCTGTTGTATGCATTGATTAATGCAAGTCCAGTCTGCTCTAGGTTTCCATTTCTCAGAGATTCGGTCTGTCAGACCTTTCACTCTGTTGTCTAACTCTGCGTCACTATGTGGGAGTGGCCTAAGTTCTGCATTACGAGGATTCCAGGTGCCACAAATCATGTGCCAATCTGGACCTATAATTTGTCTTACTACCTTTTCTACTTCTTCGCCATTCAGATGGTAACTTAACCTCATGCCTTGTAAATCTTCTAAAAATTTCGTAAAATTAACTTTCGGATGGGGGATTCCCTCAGTAACCTTCCGGATGTCTTCCAGTGTCCATGGTCTATATACTAAGAGTGTTGGATCCTGCCCTTCCTGTCCTGCCTGAGGATTTGGAACTTCTATAAGTGGGCATATTTCTTCCTCACTCTCATCCTGTAGATTTCTCTCTATTTGGTATGATTCTGTGTCCCTATGTGTTTTGCGTGTTCGGGACCTAGTCTCAATAGGATCTCTAACAAATGATTGTGATCTTACTGAAACTTCAGGATAACGCAGAGGTGGACCAGCCTGTCCACTTGCTTCATATCCTGAAAAGGGTAAGGGAGGGGGCAAGGGAGGAGGAGGAGGAGCTGTAGCTATTACCAAGTTATTATCCTCTTTGTCTAAAAATAATGTTTTTGAATTTTTAAGCTTCTGTTCTCTACGATTTGCTTCCTCAATCCACCTGTGTGCTTGAGGAATGCCTAGTTAGCGTTGCTTTTTTGCCTGACCTCCTGCATCAGATTTAAGCTGTTTAAGGAGTTTAACTAGTGAAGGTTTATCTAGTTTACCATCAAATTCATATTTATTAATCCATTTCGTATAATACCTAACGTTATCAGAACGTTGTAATTGCATATATTTTGCGTCTTCGGTTAGGGGAGGATCTTGCAAAGTTTTAGTGCACTGATTACCCATGTCAAAGAAAATGTTACGTAACCCTTTTTTATCACGTGATATCAAATTCTTAGTTCCTGTTTACAGTTTATCTAGAATAACTGTCTACCTTATTCTGTTACCCTGATCTGTGACCAAATATACAGTACTTCCTTTTGTCCCTGATCTGCAAAACAAATCTTGACAACAATATACTGTAACCTAGTCCCTGATCTAAAACAGAAAAAAGGCAAATTCTTCCTACCTGAGCCTCCGGTATTGAAAATCGTTCAAATTCCGCTCTTCGGCCACAGATCAGAAAGTGACCAGCCTCTTTACACACGACAATTCAGTCGGAGGTCTTTTTGCTCAAGAAGAACCATTTCAGTAACTTCTCCTGAGCAGTATTCGACCACCAATATGCTCTGATCTGCAGCTTACCAAGGGAATTCCGTCTCAAAAGGACCAAACTATTAAATAAAATGAATAATTCAATACACAGGAGGTTCAGATTCAAAAGTTTACTAGTGTACACCAGGAGGCAAAAAACCATACAAGTACAGAATTTTGTCTGACATGAAACAGGAAGCACACAATTTTATATAGGTTTAAAATTTAAGCTGTGCCCACCTTACTGACGTGATATGTCACAGGGCATCTACATCACTTTAGCTTACAAGCCTCTATTCTTTTAATCTGCTGATGCAGTATGTTTTAAAAAACGTTTCCTCTAGATACAATACGGCCTTGCTATCCAGCTGGTCAGTCATAATGTCTTTCTGTAAAGTTACTTATTCAAGGTTTCATATCAGTTCGAATACAATAGCAGATTCAGTCTTTAACATACATATTTGTTCACTGTTTCACTTTCTTTACCAGCTGTGTTTTATCTCACAAGGACAAGTTACTTCATGCAGGAAGAGAAGATTTCATTATTTACAAGGACAAGTTATCTCATCAGGAAGGAGCGGAAGATTTACACATTTAATTTCCTGACCCAGCAGATAATCACTTATGAAAAGCATAAACATTAAGCTTGCTGAGCTGGCAGCTGCCAGGGTCAGGGGTCAAAGCAAACTGCAGTTTCAGAAGCTACTTGCATTTACACATGAATTTATCCCTTCTGTTATATGATTAATAGAATAAAATGCATTATAAACTACCTTGCTTCTAAACTAGAATTTCACATATATTTAAATACATACTTTTCTAACAGAATGCAAAACTGAAAACACATGGGATGAAACCAAGCACAGATAAGACAGTGGTAATGGCAGCAAATTGGGGAAATCAGAAGAAGTTGAGAATTGAGATAGAAGGGAAGATAGTGAAACAGGTAAACAGCTTCAAATATCTGGGAGGGCTGTTGGAGGAGAATGGAAGTCTGAATGAAGAGGTCAAAGCTAGAATTAGAGGGGCTGCAGGCAACTGGCATAGAGTCTCATGTATAGTAAATGACAGAAGAACACCAAAGAAGCTGAAAAGTAAGGTGTACAAGTCAGTGGTGCAACCAGTACTACTGTATGGTAAAGAAACCTAGGCAGTAAAGGCAGAACAGATGAGGAAGCTAGAGGTGATGGAAATGAAGTGCCCAAAAAGGTTGGTAGAATGTACACTGTGGGACAGAGAAGAAATGAGGACATAAGAGCAGAAGCCACTGTAGCTCCAACTACCGAAAAGATAAAAGAGAACAGATTATGGTGGTTTGAACATGTGCAGAAAAGCAAAAGACAGTCTGGTGAAGAAGATTTGGAACAGACATGAAGAAGGTAAGAGGAAATGAGGGCATCCAGCAAAGAGGTGGATGGATTGTGTGAAAAAAGATCTGCGACAGTCATGCATGAGTGTTGAAGAAGGCAGGAGTGTGGCATTGAATCCATAGAGACGGTGACAGTTAACACGATACCCCACCCCCATGTAGAAAAATGGAAAAAAGGGGGCTGCTGCTGATGATGATCTTGACCACCCCATTTATTAAGTCATCTGCTTCAAATACCTTCTTATGTGGCTTGATCCAGCATTGAACTTTCACATACAACTAGAATAAATACGGAAAATAATTAATTTCCACCTATTTTGGTCCTATAATATTTCCTCCTTTCTCTGCAGACCAGCCAGGAATGCCATAGGCAAAGGCATTCAACTTGCCCAGCTTAATATATACTTCCACTGATTGTATCAGCATCCAAGAAAAACTCCTCAATCATCCAAACTATAAGCAATTCTATCTGCTCTTTCATTATTCTCCCTCCCCTGGAAATGAGCACCATTCTGTCCTCACTCCCATGGAAATGAGCACCATTCTGTCCTCTCTCCCCTGGAAATGAGCACCATTCTGTCACACTTAATAAAGCCACTTGGCTACCTGTCCAACAATGTGCCAACCTGCTTCATAGATTCCAACTCTACAAGCTCCGCAAAGAACATTCCTGTCCTTCTGTTGCCTCCAACCTCTTCAAATGAAAACCAAGTAACAATCTGAGAAGTCTTAACCACTCTGGTCCACTTCTTCAATGTGCCAGAATCAGACTTCATTGCACTAACCATGCCTTCTCCATCCTAGGCCACAAATTCTGGGAATCCCTATTTACTAATTTTAAAGACCTCACTTCATACCCATCATCCCATGCTCAGCTTAAAGATAATCTCAAGTCCAAATCAGTTTGCAGATGCTTTCCCTCTGGCCACAGCACCTAATCCAACACTCTCCCCTTCACTAGTCAGGCTTCTTTGTGTTCCTCACATTATCTCCCTACACTAATATGCGACATCTCTCCCATATTGTATATATTGTACATAGTTAATTTCTGCGTGCCCTTATCTTACCTTTGTTGTTTTACACGTTGTGCTCTCTACTTCGCTCTCTTCTTCTTCCTTGCTTACTCTAACAATGCCTTCCTATTGTTCCTTATACTTTGTACTTTGTTATTATTACTGTTATTGATTTATTGTTATATTCACACAACATTTTGTTTATATTCATAATACTTCTTGTTAACTTGCTTGTCTAGTGTCATTAATATTTGTCTGGGCTTATATTATAATTTGGATGGGTGCTCTACTCCGATTACCAAATTGAATAAATAAACACCAGTGAAGTTTTGCCAGTGCTGTCAGTACCCAGTCCTTGCATCAGCCTCACCTAGTTCAGACAGGTAGGATTATATATTACCCATACTCATCCAACTGTTCCCTGCTAACCCACTCCCTAATTATTCTATCCCACTACATGAGAAGTAAAGTCACTGCTAATATCTCTCTGTAACATTTTGATAGATGTATTGCAGTGATGTAATTACTAGACAGATATAGTCACTGATTTGATGTGACTACACTGCACCTTACAGCCTAGTCAGACACAAATGAACTACATGGTCAGGTTAAGATTAAATAATCAACTTTTTCAGCATAGCTACGAAAAAAAAGAAAGATATTACTAGCTCCTTAAACACAATTCGTCTATGATGAAAATAAAACATCTGTAGTTCCTAGCACAAGATATGACTAGTGATTGCATTTCTATAATCACTGATTTTGGTTACTGTGTATGGGTTACTTTCTCTGTGCAGTTATGTCCATTATTTGTCTGAATGGTTGAAACCGCTATAAAATAAATGTTCTAGTCTGCAGTATTTCTTAATTGTCTACTTTGTAAGAGCTGCTGCTGAGCAGTGATCTATTGTTAGGTCTTCCATTCATTTGTCTGCCAAATAAATTGGTTGAAAGTATTGCAAGATGCTATCTGGTCCATGAGCAAACTCTGCAGGTACTCCAGTAGGTCCTTGTGCTTGCATATTTAGTTTTCAGTGTTTGGGAACAGCATATGACTCACATGTGGCTCCATAAGCCTCTTGCAGTAAGCCGATGATTTCATTCAGCTCTGATATGGAATCTTCATAGATAAAGTCAATGCAGAGTTACAAAATGCATACACTAACCTTGGAATGGAGGTAATTCAAAGTGGCTCAGTCCTAAACACCATCATCTTTAAAAAATCTTTGGCAAAAAAATCCTTGCCCTAACATAAATCATATCTTAAGAATTAATGCCATGAACAATGGCATTATTGAAACATTGGCATTCTTAAAGTGTCTGAGTTTCATCCTGGAGTAGAAACATCTTTTCTGAACATGTCAGTTATGTATTACAATAATATGGGACATCTATTAATAATAACCATTGCCTCTGTAAACCTTTCTTCAGCTTACACCAACCACGTCTTCTCCATGGGGGTCCTACTGGTTGCCAATGGACAGCTGATGACATTCAAAATATCATCACTGAGTGATCACTCTCATCTTTTTAAGGCTAGCCCCCTGCTGTCTATTGATTAATGCTGTCAACCTTCCTAGGATTTAGACATTTTGAGGAAGGATAAATCACTTATTAGTTAAATGAGACTTGATTATTCATTGTGAACCCTCTCCCTTGAAGCCATATAGTTTGTAGTTTGCTGCCATCTTGTAATGGTTGTTAGACTTGGAAAGGAGCATGAAGGTGAGCGCTGCATTTTCCTCTTTTCCCCTCTTCTCTGAGTTTGTGTGATCTTAGATCTTATATAATTTGGAGTATGGAGGCTTGCCCTCCCCCTCACATCGGATGGGTGATGGGCTGCATTTTGCCACCTTGGCATTTCACTCTTAACGTCCCAGGGTTTTAGGTATTTGGGGATCAAGTAATTGGGTGCTGATTAAGCAAGTCATGTTTATTCTTAATGGACTACTTCTTCCTGCTCTGCAGTTTTGTGATTGTCACAGTCATTGGCATCACAAGTTTCTACTTCAGTGCACACAAAAGGCCATGTCAGTGGATTATTAGATGTGCTCCTGCAGTCCCTGTTGAGACACAGCATTGTATGGTGCCTTTCATTATTGATTCGTCTTCCTTACTGCACTGGATACAACTTGGTCTCATATTTGGCCTAGTGCACCAGAGCATGTCTAGACATCTGTCTTACATTATTAATAGATGCCATTCCGGGATGCCCACATCTTCCCACTGCCCTTACTTGGTTGAAAGGAGAACTGATAGTGTTCACACTAACAAATAGTTTGAAATGTAGCTCTCAACCTCTTAGCACAAAAATTATGGACAAAGCCTTAAATAACAGGGGGAGGCCCAAAAATAGGGACAGATTTTAAATATTGCCTTATAAACTTAGAAAGTTGCTAGAATAACAGGATTTGTGATAGCGTGCATTTTCTGAAGGAAGTAAAATCTGAAACTCAGATGTATGTTATTATTTAGTGACTTCAGTCCTCAGTGATTTGCCAGCAAACCACAGATTATATGAGGTACACATCATAAATATGAGTAAAAAATCTGGACATTCTGCAACAATCTGGACAGTTGACAGATAGCCATTCCAAAATATGGAACAGCTTCATTCTAGACATACAGAGTATAAACACCTGTTTTTCCTTGGCAATTTCCTTGAGATAGGTATTCCTGCCCAGACTGCATTAAATATTTTAAGCTACATGCATATTTCTATCTGCACTCTTGCTATGTCTCATATTGAAAAAACACCCGTCTATGAATGGTTTTATTCAATTTGTTAAGTTGCATACATTGTACTTACTTATGAGGCTGATTTTTTGTCTCTGCCCTACTGTTTTTTTTTTCCTGATTTATGGATCATTAACATTCTGCTCCAGTTGACAGCCACACCCTACTGCAATTATTTATCTGCTAACTAAGAAAATAAACTCCTAGGACAATGAAGGCAAAGGTAAAAGCAATATAACACAAAATTTAGTGTGATAAACTGGCTAGCAGTTTTTTAGGAGATGAGATGAAGCCATATTATGTGCTGAAATCTCCCACTTACATAGTGAGAGAACATGTAGGCACCCAGCAAGCTGAGCTCCTTAACCTGCAGATGCAGGGCAAAAACTATAACCATGGAGCTACCCTGCTGCAGTATATTTTAAGTTGTATTTTCTCTTAAATTAGTAGGATGAGTTTAGCTTTTCTTCCCAAGTCCTGCCTCTTAAAGGCACCCTAATGAAACTCTTGACTCTTTTGTGATTGAGTCACATAACTGCAAAAAAAAAAAAAAACTGAAAATCATTTGACCATAGTCAAACTTGAAATATGGAATCAAGTGTTTTTGCAGTAAGGTAACTCCACCATCCCTCACATACACCTCTGATATGGGAAACTGCGCTACCAGTCCCCCTGTTACTTATATGTACCAACTCTGAGGTTGCACTTTCCTTTGGGAAAAGAAAACTTCCTGAAATCTCCAAAATACCACAATCACAGTCTTTCAAGGCAAACCCTGGAACTGTATGTTAGTGATTGCACATTAGAGAGCTGATCTCCTGTATGTTTGTTACGAGCCTAACACCCCATGTTAAATTGTCTTTGTCTCAACCGAGTTCTTAACTAAGTATAACAATGATCACTCAGTCAATTAAATTGATGGAATTGCTTGAAGTGAATTATATGCTTTCTTATTATGTTGCTGATATGATATGACATGATATACAGTAAATACACACACACACACACACACACACACACACACACACACACACACACATATATATATATATATATATTTTTTTTTTTTTTACTTTTGAACCTGTGCTCCATTGAGTACCTTCTAGGCATTACCCAGACATTATCAGTGAAATAAAAATAAATAAATTAAATCTGCTATCATTTGCTTGCCATGCAGTTGCTGTTTAGTAACTTCTAAATCTCCACTCAAAAAAGGATGTCTGTTTCCACTAACACTTCCAATAACATAAACATAAGAACATTGACAAGTACATCATCTGATTCTGAATAGAAAATAACTAAAATAAAATCTGAGTTGAGCTTGCAGAATGAATTAATAATAATGTATTGGTCTTAAAAAAAATCAGTTTCTCAAAAGCAGTCTGAGATGCTGTTATTTTACTGAAATAAAAGAAACGTGTCAGTGATAAGCATAAAATATAATTTAACTTTGAGTCTTGCCGCTTAATTGTAGCTTTCAGCATGTTTCTGAATCATTTTAAGACTCAAACATATTAACATCTAAAAACATTTCCTTTCATGCTTAACACAAAGGCAGGCAAAACATCCCCATATATGTCATGTTCCCTTATTTTAGGAATACTGTAATGTGCTGTGTTATATGTCAATGTCTGGCGGTGACATAAGCTACAACTGGAATTAGGTATACCTACCGGTTTTGCTTCATTCAGGAGAACATTCACTAATTAAACAAATTGTGGGTAGATGCAAAAGTGTATCCCAAAACCAGATATCCGATTGCATCACATGACTCATATGACACATCCAGTAAAAAGAACAAGTGCAAACAAAAACCTTTTCACATATTTTATTGCAATACAAATGCATAATAAGAGAATGTTTCATCCATCTACCCATAATCTGTTATCCCCGTCCTTAGGCGGTACAGAGTATAAAATCACTTTAGCTAGCAGATCATCTAGGAGACACACTCTCTCTCTCTCTGACACCCTCCCTGTGGGAGGAAGAAAGACACCTTGTTGAAGTTTCCAATTGTTTATTCAGTTGAGCAGGTAGATGGATAAGTGTTCTTGTTCTAATCATTACATTCAACAGGTCAGTTATTTAAAGGCAGTTACAGACAATGTTAGGAAGATCCAGGGGAACTGATTGGAGGAAAATCTGGGAGATGGAAAAACAGGGAGCCAATTCCAAAACTTAGAGGTTAGTGTCATTTGAATATTCCTGAAGGACCCGTGAAAGTTTACCAGCTCAGCAGCCTGTGGAACCTCATTCTTAATTAAAAGGTTTTATTTTTATTTTTAACTACAAAGAAATCATGAGAACACATTATGAACTACAGCTATAGAACTATATTGCCTGAGATCATCAGGTCCATCTAATAGAGTGGTTTCCACTCTGATAATTGAAAATGCCTGCTTTTATGAGGCTATAACCAGATTTCATTAGCCTGTTTTGTAGCACATGTAAAATGAGAGGCTGTGTCTGCATCAGTGTGGCTCATATTCCTTGGAGCCAAGTATGAAAGCTTTATTACAGACCTTTTTCCAGTCTATCACATGTAATATGAGAGGCTGTGCCCACTTTTATGGGGCTCATTATCTCCTGACATATAATATGAAAGCCTAATATTCTCTTGTATAACAAATAAGGTTTGCCTGCTGTTTCTGCTTCAGCTGGAGCTCAAATCCCTTCAAGTAAATCTGACAAAGAGAACTCTGACTTGGCTCCAAAAGAAAAGTAGTCCAGGAAACAGACCCAGGATCATTCTCCCCATTCGGCTCTGATTCCTGAGCATCCAGCTAAAGTTTAAAGGATATCAGATCCGACACCTTCCTTGGATCATACTGCATCAAGATCCTAATGTTCTTGGATCTCATCTCTACTTTTCACCCCAGGATCTGGTATCTGCTTGCTCCATTCACCCTTCTTACATGGGGCACTTAGAAAAACTTCCAGACCACTTTGTACTACCTGCCTTAGGTCTATTAGGACCTTATCTGAGGCAGAGGTAAATGGGATGATGAGGAAGTTTCTCAGAGCTCAGATCCAGATGGGGATAATTCCATCTCCCATCATACCAATGAAGCTGCCCTCCTTTCAGCATCATGTCACATCTCCTTTTCTGATGTGACCAGTGGTTTTGGAGCCCTCAGATCCAAAATCTTTGAGGATGTCTTTGTCAGATTTGAAGACCGCTCATTCTTGTACTCCAACAATTCCATTGAGTTGACCAGCACCAACCTCTTTGGAGCAGGATGACTCTTGGATTCGAAGTGTCAGCGCTGGCTCTGAGGAGTTGAGATTGACTCTAAAACTGTTGAAGCCATCTTTGCCTTTTGATGCCTTGAAGTTAGATAGCTCAACTCCAACTTCTTCCTCGAGGTAGGAATCCACAGTGATACAGAGTTTGGCTCAGGTAGCTTCAGCGAGGGTGAAACTGTCTGCTCTTTCTCCTGATTGTCTACATTTGAGAGTGTAGAGACAGCCTTCTCTATACCCAGAGAGAGAGGACATCCTTACCCTCTTCGGATCTGACTCTCCCACCAAAAAATTTGAGTTCTGATCCTTTCATGTCTATTCCACTGAGACAGCCACACCGTACTAGCCTTCAGACAGTCCTCATTCAGGACTACCCATCTGCTTCTGATACTTCACCAGGCCATCTCGCTGGTGCAGTCCTTAGGAAGAGAATCTGTGAAAGGAGGCACCTAGAATCCTCTCAGGAATCTGTCATCAAAGACATGCACTTCAATGAAGAGGAAGGGTCCCCCAAATTTCCATCTGATGATGCCTCCTTTGGAGAGATCCTAGAGAGAGGTGGATGGTTCTCCGATACAAGAGAAGCTGGTGTTTCTGGAAGCTTTTGGGGCTGGCCCAGCTTTGTCTTGGGAGGTCCCTCTGGCTCATGAATTGATTGATCTTATCTCACACTGATCATGGGTGGAAACCAACATAATGGAATCTATACCTAAGAAGCCAGACATGTTTTTAGCTGCTCCTAAAGATAGGACCCACTGGAGCAAGGGAGTCCATAAAGGGTGCCATAGTGGTGGCAGCAGCCACTAAGAGAAAGCTTGCAGAACAGAACTTTTCTCTTCATCCCCCTAATAGAGTCCAGGGCCTTAGACAGATTTGGCTAGCACATTTATGCCTCAGCAACCTTTGCCCTTTGGTGGCTGAACTATTTGGCACATTTCACCAGATTTCAAAGGGATTTGACCAAGGAACTTTCCAAATCTCTTTCAAGGACCATGTCTGTGGAGGACCAGAAGAAAATTTCTTCACATCTGGCCACCCTACAGTCCATCTCCAATGCATCCATGAGGCTGATCTCTCATGCAGCGGAGAATACCTCTGGGGTGGTGGGTTTAGGCATTATGGTCAGGAGGCACACCTGGATATGTCTCTGTGATCTTGTGGAGCCCTTCAAGTCTTCATTCATCAATGCTCCTTTTGATCGATCATCTTTGCTCGGCCCCAAAGTTAAGGAATCACTCTCCAGAAGTGAGCAAGATGGAAAGACTCTGTCTGCCTTTGGTATCCATTTTAATATACCTCAGTGATCATTCTCCAGAAATCAGCATGGTGATAAAAAGATGTGGTTTTGCAAGCCTCAAGGGTCTTTCCAGGAATCACAAGGGGATAGTTCTTCCAGGGGCAGAGGAGGGAACTCTAATGGAAGACACTGTCATCAGGCCGGTGGGAGGGGGGGGCTCGTAGAGCCAGGGCTTCAGAAATACCTTCTCTGACAGACCCTACCAGTATTCCTGAAATGTTACCTGACTGCTGCACTCTGGAGGCAGTTGGGAGGTGCTTATATCTGCACCCAGAGGCCAGGGCATTCATCACAACAGACATTTGGGTGCAGAAAACCATATCCTGAGGTTATTTAATACCATTTTCCCAAATTTGTTCAACAAAAATGAAAAAAATACTCCAAATGTACCACCCAATCTGAAGGAGGCAACATCCTTGGAAACAGAAAAGCTGCTAAAAAAAAAAGAGTCATCCAGAAAGTCCCCCCCAAGGCCAACCAGGATACAGAACTTACTCAAGATTATTTTTAGTGCCAAAGAAGACAGGGTACTTGAGACCAGTCCTGGATCTCAGCAGACTCAACCAGTATGCAAAATGCTCAAAGTTTCAGATGGTCATGGTTCAGTCCATTTTGCCTCTTCTATGAAAGGATGATTGGATGTGCTTGATAGATCTTCAGGATGCGTGCTATCATATAAAAATGAACAGGCACTCCAGAAGATACATGTGCTTCCAGCTGGGAGCCAGCCATTACTAGTTCAGAGCATTGCCTTTTGACCTCACCACAGTTCCCAGGGTGTTCACCAAATGCATGGTGGTGGTAGTGACACACCTGAGACTGCTGGGATTCCGGGTGTTTCTATATCTAGACAACTGGCTCCTGACCACCCCATCCAGGCATCTATTGATTCAAGTGAGAGATTACCTGCTCCAATGTCAATTGGGCATCTCATTCAGTTACACCAAATCACAGCTTATGCCCACTCAGACCTGGAGTTTATAGGTGCTTGTCAAGACATGGCTAACCAGATAGTTTCATGTCCCCTAACAAGAGTTTATACTATCAGGTCTCAGGTTATGAAAGTGATATATCTTTCTTATCCTAAAGCAAAACTAGTCCTCCAAGCATTAAGATTGATAGCAGCAGTGATAACTCTAATTCCACTAGCCAGGCATCATATGCATGTCCTATGTCATACAATGGACTTGTTCAGTACAGTGGTCTATTCTTCAACATCCTCTAAGCACCCCAGTCAAGATTTCCAAAGTTTGCAAGGAATATCTTATTTGGTGGTTTCATTCAGAAAACGTTTCTCAAGGTCACCCCTTTGTTCTGCCACAGTCACCACAGATGCCTCTCGAATTGGGTGGGGGGGTATCTTGGGAAGGACAGTTCAAGGTGTGTGACCCTGGAAGAGACCAATTGGACATCAATGTCCTGGAAATGAGAGCTGTTCTACTAGCATTGCAGGGTTTTCAAGATGTTCTAACTTCAGGGATGATTGCGATACATACAGACAACATGTTAGTCGCCTGTTATATTAACAAACAAGGGGAGCCTGTTGAGAGGCAATTAGAGTGTGGGAAATGATAATTTCTTCTGGTCACTTTCTTTTGGAACCTTTTTTCCAGGGAAAACTAACATGCTTGCAGGCAGACTGGGCAGGTCCATTTTGATGCTCCCTAGTGGTTTCTCGATCAAAGAGTGTCGGAAAAGATATTTTGTTAATGGGGGCAGCCATGCTGTGATTTTTTTGCTTCTCCTCTCAACAAATGCAGCAGGTTCTTTTACCCTGGTCTCTCCAAAGGAGAAGTCACCAAGAGATGGTCTAGTCCATGATTGACCCGCCAGTCTTCTTTATGCTTAACCTCTATTACCCCTAATCTCCAAATTTCTACAGAAAGCATCCCAGTTGAAATGTACAACCATCCTCATTGCACTCTTTGGCCTTGTCTGGTCTGGTTTCCCTTCCTCTAGCCTCATCTCCTGTATCCACGTTAAATACTGGATCCAAATCCAGGCCTTCTGTATCAACCGACAGGGATGTAACATCTGGACATCAACAGCCTCAAGTTTATTTCATGTTTTTTCCACTTCTAATGATGGCTAGACAGTCCAGACTTTCTTCTCCAGTTCAACAGATACTTTTATCCTCTCAGAAACTTTCCACCAGGAAAATTTACAAAAGTAAATGGAAAATATTTTTAGTCTGGGCCTTTTATAGGGACCTTGATCCCTTCTCCGCTCTAGTCTCAGCAGTTCTCAACTTTTTGGCTTCCATTTTTTAACAATGGGGTGAATCATTCTACTGTTAAAGTTCGACTAGTGGCCATTTCAAATTTTCATTCAGGAGAGAATCATTCTTCCCTGGCTTCCTCGAGATTGTGCAAGGCCTTCCTTAAAGGAACCTTTTTATTAAGACCCCCCCCTTAAATAGACCCCTCCTGGGATTTGACTATTCTCTTACAGGCTCTAGCCAACTTCCCTTTGAGCCTTCCACTAAGGTTGACCTTCTTGTCCTTGAAAACAATTTTTCTGGTCACTATAACCTCTGCTAGATGAGTATCTGATTTCCAAACACTCTCCTCAAGACCTGCATACTTGATCTTCCATAAGGATAGGGTCTTGCTATGCATGAATCCATCTTTTCTACCTAAGATGGCTTCCAAATACAACTTAAATTAGGTCATCAGCTTCCCTGTGTTCTTTCCAAACTCCTCAAGCAAAGGATAATTTCTGCTGCATCTTCTGGACATGCATCGGCAGCTTAGATTTTATTTGCACAGAACACAGGATTTCAGAAAATGTGACCAATTGTTTGAATCCTTCTCCAAGAACAAAGTGGGCAAAGCAGTTTCTAAGGTGACACTGGCCAAATGGTTAACTGATTGCATATCTTTTGTTGATCAAGAAAGAGGCTTGGCTTTACCCAAGCCAACACATTCCACGCAGATCTGTAGCCACCTCATCGGCCTTTAGGTCAAGAGTGTTAATAGATGATAGCTGGCACTTGGTCCAATGCTCATTACAAGTTAGACATACTATCCAGAAATAGGACATCATTTGGTAATGCTGTACTTCGGAACATCCTTCCATGAGGACCACCCAACATTCATCTAGCTAGGGACTCTGTCCCATCAGTTGAGGAATGAACAAAAATGACAATATCAGATACAGAAGTTAGGTACTCACCATAAAGATGCATCTGTGTTGTCCATTTCCATTTTTCCTCAATTTCCGACCCTCTAACCCCCTTCCCTCTTTCCTAGTTGGGCTTAAGGAATGCCTTTTTGGGAACTCACTTGTTCCCGACTTTGAGCTCTGGTCTTTCTGCATATCCATATCTTGCTTCTTTATAATAACAGGGTGTCATGTATACCTTACTGCTGGGCAGCAAACTTGATCTGAGGTATACCTGGAGAGCGGGGCTTTGTGGGTAAAGGGAGGAGCTTGAGAGCTGGGTATCTGAGTCTGGTAAAATCAGCTGAGTCATATCCGATGTCAGATCTAAGACCCATCTGTTGAGGAAGAATGAAAATGGACAACACAGATGCATTGTTATGGTGAGTACATAACTTTTGTTTAATAAAATTTCAACCTTGATGATTGGATGGGAGATAGGAATTTCACCCTGGGATCACGTCAGTCGCCCTGCTAGACAGGGGTCCAGGGAAGTAAATATTGTCGGAAGAAATATACAGGGAATTGTTATGGCTAGGCTTATATAGGCCCTAGGGCCAATAGCCTAGTACCAACCTATGAAGCTATGAACCTATACATACACGAGGTGTACACACTAAAAATTAAATACATACATAACAAAATGAGATGTATTCAAACATACATAGATAATAGCAAAATCAGTACAACAAGCCAGTATACCTTTATGTCCAAATGGAGTAAAATCAACACTAAGTACAGAGATGTCTACTTTAGAAAATTATGAGGTCTGAGTCCCTTTTACCCTGCAAAACATTTTTGTTGGGGTTCCGTATTTGAGCACTTCAGTGTTTTTGGTTCAGTAATAGTGGTTTTCACATTTGTGGATTTTGTTGTATGACTTAAATCTGTTCATCATTACATTCTTAGATGATTAAATATTTCATATCTTTCGAGCTATGGATCCACACATAAAAGCTGCATTGTTTTCCATATGGGGAGCGTTACCCATTAACTGGATTTCCTTCCTTTTCTTATGACCTTCTCACTTTACAGCTGTGAGGATAAACGTTTTCTCACTGAAGCAGGACACTGATCGATATAAATTGCAGTAGCATAACTTTTCCCTATTTGTAAATTCAGCTTCCTTAATTTTAAATGCAGACATTGTCTGTCATGTTAAAATGCAATGTTCATTTCTTCAGCTGTAAATATTTAAGTCTACAAATAGATTAATTGCTATTCAACCATTACTAGAGGTAATAACCTGATAGGTTATATTATTCTTCACTTGTCTTCTGCTACCTATTTAGATTTTAAATCATGTCAAGGTCACCATATAAATACCACTGAGATCGCTTTTTTGTTGTCCTTTGCTTCTCTGAAATATCTGCTCTAGCTAATAAATGTTTTGAGTTATTTTAAAGTCCTTCTTACAGCTGTTTTCCCGCTAATTTTTCAACCCTTCTGCCCAGAATGTCAGAATACAGAATGTATACATAAGGATGTGTGATTTTGCAGAAAACAAAGATGACCTAGCATGATGTGAAAAAAAAAACATTGGTGATATCAGACAGGATGTTGGAATGCATTGCTTTGTGAATAGGCTTGAGAAGCTAATCTTATTTTATGAGGTATTATAATTTTTAATCTGGAGAGGGTCTGAATTCCTTTACCTTTCAAGAGAATGGAGGTTAGGCTGGTAAACAGCATTCATAAAGAGCTGAGGTTGGATTAGTGTGAAGAGAGACTCAGAACACTTTCCATGTTCACAGTAGATGAGAAAAGAAAAGCAGGTGAATGTTATAGGGATGCAGTGCCTTGTCAGTGACAAGTCCGTGGGGTAAAATTATAGAAAAAGGATGAAAGGATTAGAAAGGATCACGGGTGGCAGCTGAAAGGGAGACAGTTTTTAACTTGCTTAGAGATCGTTTTTTTACACAAAGAGCGGTGTACCCTTGAAATACCATGACATATAAAACATTGGAAAACAGATCAATAGAACTATTAGTGGAAAATGTGGGGGAAAGTTACAGAGTTGGTTGGCAGACTGACCATAATTATTTTTCTGTCATCATCATCATCATCATCATCATCATCATCATCATCATCATACTAATCTAGAAGTTTGAGTATTCAGGAGATGGTGCAGCTCTTACCTATGGGTTTTCACTGCACTGGTGGTCAAACAGCTTAAGTGGGATAATTTAATGTTGCGTTGAGTTTTCCCACAATGTATCATATTGTGTAAGATGGTGGCACCCTTTTTGTGGGTGTTTCCCCCTTTTCTTCACTGTAGTGTGACCGTGGATTTACTATACATAATTCTGGGGGGGGGACTTGGAGTTGAGGCTTGTTCCCCACATCAGGGGTGCAAAGACTTTGTCCCCTGCAAAAAAAGTTTTTTTCTGTTTTTTAGGGTTTTTGGCACTCCATTTCTGATATTTAATTTTCAATAAACAGTGAGCCAAAAAGATCCTTCATGGAATGCATTGCTTTGTGAATAGACTTGAGAATCTAATCTACCTATTGCATGAGGCTGGCCAGTGGGCCAGTGATCAAGGAGCCTCAGTCCTCACCACTGCCACTGGTGGGAAACAAGCACGGAGACAAAAATAGATACACACAGTATTTTCAGATGTAGCTCTCTGGACCAAGTACAATTTCCCTTAAGAGCACACAGGGAATGCACACTCCAGCCCTTGGACTGGATTTTTCTCTCCAGGCCCCAAATAAGACTCCCCCACTGACACAGCTATAGAGTTAAGTCCTTAGCCGGGTGTTCCAAGCCAAGTCCTACACCACTCTCTCTCTCTATGAAAGCAGTGCTGTCAGTGTCTCTGTTTAAAATAGCTGAGAGATACACTCTCTCTGAGATTTTATTTTTAAACACACACACACACACACACACACACACACACACACACACACACACACACACACACACACACACACACACACAACACTCTCTCCCACACACCTAGGAAAGGCTGGTAAAGCTTACCTGCTTTGTCACCTCCACCTAGACAATAAGGTAGATACACTGCCACCAGAAAACCCACAAAGCCAGCTATTCTAAGGTTCTTACCAGGATACTCAATTACTCTCAGTAAAATTAATACTTATACAAATGGTAACATTTTCAAGCAGCAAGACATTCAGGAAGGTGGAGCTACAGTGCCACTAATAAATGGAAATACTCTCAAACGTTAAAATATTTTTTAAAAGACCAGCCACAATGAAAGATTTAGATATATTTAATAATAAATAATACAAGAAAAAACATGAACATACTGAATATCTATTTGCAATAAACACCAGAGTTTTAATCACAGGAAATATAAAAAACACCAATGGAAAGATTCAGACAGATACAGAAAAAAAACAACATTCATCTAATCTCACTGTGTTTTCCTAACTGACTGAAGAATGATTATTCCCGGGTTACTTACTAAAGCAAGGCAAGATGAAGGTGGCTGAGTGTGTTTGCTATCAGGTCCAAGACAGAGTACTGAGTGCTTATATCACTAGTATCTCAATACAATTTCAGTGCTGGCTACAGGATGGCATCACATCTGATCACCTCACTTTGTGGTTCCCACACTACCCTCTCACTAGCATCTGAGCCATGATTTCGCACAGATGTGTCACAATACACACATATAACTTTTCCAAGTTTTAATACAGCATCTGGAAGCTATAAAACAATCCCAGCACTTCCACCCTTCATGCAGAAAGGCTTTTCACAGACATTGCATCTCTGGCTGCATTCAGACCTGTGAGATAGAATTGTTATGGCCTAAACCAAGTAATTTAATTTCAGACTATTTTTCTTAATGTTAAATGGGCCTAGCTTAACCCCTTCCCTTCCAGTATCCTCTGCAAAAAATATATACATTTCAGCAGTTACAACAATACAGCCTGACATACATGTATATGGCTTTTCTGTCCAGCAGGACCCACTGTTGATGCATTTTTAACACAAGTACCTTTACAAAGACATTTCAGTATCTGTACAAATCAGTTTGATATTCAGTTTGATATTCAAATGCCATATAATTATTTACGAAACTCCAGCTAACTATGCTGGCATATGTTACACATGCACTGCCCTACTCCCTCTGGCACAGATGGTGCTTTCTCACATCATCACATCTCTCCCCCCTTTGAAGACTCAAGATAGTTTTTCAAGTGACCCTGGAGAAATGTTGCTTGAGAGAAATGAGCCTGTCTGGGAACACATTAACCTGTACTCTGTCTTGAGATCCTATTTGCACTGGCACTGCTGACCCCCCTATGGTGCTGCTCCAGATGGGTTTACACAAATTTCACAGTGAACATGTCTCCAAACTCCTGTATCACTACTCAGATTTCTCAAACC
The DNA here is from genome assembly GCF_019279795.1 of Protopterus annectens. Taxonomy (NCBI): domain Eukaryota; kingdom Metazoa; phylum Chordata; order Ceratodontiformes; family Protopteridae; genus Protopterus; species Protopterus annectens. The sequence continues at coordinate 624,532,067 of NC_056743.1, read as the reverse complement.
TGGGTAGGGGATAGCCTCTGGGACATTGCTACCCCTTCCACTGAGGTGTCAGTCTGAGCCTCACTGAGGAGATCACTCACCAGATCCCCCTCAGACTCCTCCTACCACTCACTGCAAATAATCAGCACAAGGGCCTCCCTATCATGGTAAGGCTTCATCATGTTAACATGGTACTGTTTGTGCCCCTGATTCCTGATTGGCAGTTCTACCATGTACTTAGCATCACTGGCGTTCCTTACCACTTTGAAGGGTCCTTTTCAAGTTGCCTGCAGCTTATTGAGCATCATAACCTGCTGTCCCACAGCATATTCTTGGGCTTGAGCATTCCTATCATACCAGACCTTGTTCTGCTGTTGGGCATTTTGGGAAGTTTAACTACAACACATTTATATTTTTGAAGCACACACTGAAATAGTCTTCACTGCTCTGCTCTGCTGTGAACCTAAGGAGATCCTGAATGTTGGACTTTTGGACATAGAACTTAGCGTTTTTTAGAAAATGGGGCAGAAGTTGTTAATGAGACTTAGTTGTCTATGATTTGCCCACTCATCCATCCACCCATCCATTTTCTAAACTGCTTATCTTTGTGATGTGGTGATAGCAATATGAGAAGGAAAAAACAGACTTCCTTACCACCAGCAACAGCCTTCCACTCATTCTGTGAGATGCCAATGAATTTACAGGCCATTTGAGAAATATAATCTCTCTCCAGTGTATTCTGGATCTTCTCCAGGACCCCAACCCAGGGGACTGTGCCTGCTACATATCCTATGAGAAGCACCAAGGGAGAATTACCTGCCAGATAGCTGCCTGAGTTTATAATGATTTGCTACACCAAGTACAAGTCATTGCTTCAGGTTGCTAAAGCTCACATTACTAGAGTTGTTGCTACATTTGATCTTCTTTCAGAAAATGTAGTGCTTTATAATGTTTCTGTATCAGCGGTGTGATTTATTTCTAGATCTTGATCTCCTTTTTGGGTTACCATCATCAAGGTTATGATCTCTTAGGGTTCCACTGAATAGGAAAAGCTTACTGGTCTTTCCCATTTGTTATAAACAATGGATACACTCATATCTGATATACATGACATGTACTTAGCATCATCAATAGAAATCAGTTTGTCTTCTTCACATCTTCCCCTGTCTTGGCTGAGTTAGTCTTCCATGCCATTTAGTACCGTTAATTTGCTCCTATCCTTTTCTAAAGATCCCAATTCCAGTTGTTTTATCTCTGTTACTATATTCACTACTTCTAGTAAAGTTGATTTAGACTTTGATTTCCATTTTCTAGTAATTGTTTTTTTGGAAGCCACCATAATTAGACTCAGCAAGGCCTTACTATGTTTAGGCAATTCCGATTCTATATCATAGCTTATCTTAAGCACTTTGTATATTGTAGGAGTGAAGATGCAATTACAAATCTACAATAGCAATATACAAGTTAAGGTCCACAGGTTAGGTTCCATTATCCAGTTCCTTCATTTACCCCATCATTCAAACAGAAACTGCAGCCTCACTGAAACGAGAATCATCCAGTCAAATTGAGAATAATTCAAGTTGAATTTCTGGATCAATGTTGAAAGATCAACATTGTTCTCTATGAAAGCAAAAACTGTGAAAATGTTTCACTGAAATCACTTTTGGAAAAACTCAAAGTAAATCATTTTTGGAGGTGGAAAACATTGATAAATAATGTCTAATCACAGAAGAGAGAGTACATTGCTGTTTTAGTACACACTACAGTCTTTACAGGGTGAAGGAACGGTGTTTAGGATTGTCATCCTGCTTTTTACCCAAATTATCCCTAAAATGAAGTTTTAAAATATAGACTATTCAAGCTTTTGCCTTGCTGGCCATTTTTGTCATCTGTGCTGGAAGTCTTTGCTGCATATTGTTGAAGATCAAATATTAGAAACTTCATTCAAGGATGGGAAAAAGTAATTTGGCAACTTGTGCTGTAGTGGATAGGGAGGGATACCTCTTGACTTCATAGTGTAAGAAGTCCAGAAATCTCAAATGTGGAAGGACCCTCTTCAGAGGATTATACTTACAGAGTCACCAGTGGAACTGGAAAATCAGTTTTATGCTGCCCTTGTCAGTGTGCAAGGGATGGAGAAAACTATTCATTCCTTTAAAGCTAAGAGGACAAACCAAGAAGGGTATACATTATTTATAATTTGCAATTTTGGCTTTGGCAATAGAAAGTACATGTTTGCTGAGATGACCTAACTGTAAAGGAACTTATATAATGAAACTTCTAGATTTACTGGATGTATGAGAAATTTGGATTTTGTAAAACTGTGTCTGATGTGGACTTATGGGAAAATCGGATTAACTGTTTCAGTTTAGCTTTTCATCTTATAGAGGCAAAGGAGTTACCCAATGAACATCTGGTAAGACATTCATTTTCTTCTCTGGAGTCATTTGTAAATAGCTAAACATTGTTTTCTGTGGATGCTCCAGGAGATATGGAGACTCAGACACCGTCCAAAAACTCTGAGGAGACATTACCAACCTCTAAATCCTTGGTTGTTATTGGTACACAGAACTATATAGATTCCAAAGAGAAGCAATACTCTAAAGGGATCAACTGTGAGTTAATCCCAATAAAATACATCCCTGGGTGATTGCTTTTTTTGGGAAGCAAAGTCTTACTCTTTGTATCGTAGCAAAGGCTAATGTTTACGCCATTCAATTATCATTCAAAGAGTGAGTCCCTGGCTCAGGCTGTGGGCACTAGCCAGTAGCTGCGTAGAAGTCTAGCATGACAGATGAGCAGTATCAACACAATGTAGTCTGTTGCTTTACGTTTATCATGCTGTTAAGTTTGTATTTATATTAATAATAGCAATTTAAATACTCCACATAAAAGCTCCGCATGGAGCTTAATAAAATCCAGCAAAGCCAAGTTTGAGGCTAAAATAGCTGCTCAATCCAAAGGCAATCACAAGACATTGTTTTTTATGTTCATAATCTCAAAGGCACAATGCAGCAATACACTGAGCTGATTATGAACAATGTTACCTACGTTGAAACTGAAGATATAGCTAGTAATAACCTAGTGGCAGAATAAATTTAGCTCTAACTTTAACCATCTCTCCCACCTCCATCTGTCCCTCAAGATATACCTGAAACTAGGTCACATCCAGCTTTCACACAACACTAAGTCTTTAAAGTGCTATCGAGAGCTACAAATACTACTACGATGTGTCCTGACCCTGTACCTGGATGCATCTTAAATAGCATGAAACATGATTTAGCCACACACCTAACAGCACTGTTCAGTCTCAGCCTTTTAGTAAAGTATCTGTGGGTGTTCCAGTTGTTGCATGTGTCTGGACAGATACATGCCAAAGGGGACATTATATTCAATGTCTGACCTAATGAGGGCTAAGTAAAGGGGAACAATGACATCCCCTGATCTAGACACAATCCCTTTTTTATAAGTTGTGCAACATAGAAGGACTTTTTTTACAACAACTGGCACATGTTGGTCAAAAGTTAGGAAGCTGTCTACATAAGTTCCCAAATCCCGAACAATTGGGTCATCTCTTAGGAGTATATGGTTAATGTGATAGTTCCTTGAGATAGATGGCTTCCTAAAGGATACAATAATATACTTTTCTGACATTTAGTTTCAGTCCATGATTTTGGTATCAGTTATTTATTTGGGACAAACCTTCCTGCAGGATGGCTAAGTCATTTGGGGTTTCAATGACTGTGCTTAGCTTGTAGTCATCTGCTGACTTAATCAGCCAGAGTCCTTTGGTATTTGTTTTTACCTTAGAAAAGTAGGTGCCAAATAGGAGAGCTAATCCATAAAACAAAAACCAGCACACAAAAGTGTAAGGTGCTTATATCAAATGTCCATTTATTCCAGCATAAATTAGGCAAAAAACAGACCGGTCAACACTGACGAAGGCTTAGTAATTTTAGGCCGAAACCGGTCTATTTGTTTCCTAATTTATGCTGGAATAAATGGATATTTGATATAGGCACCTTACACTTTTGTGTGTTGGCTTTTATTTTATGGATTGCCTTTATGGTGTTTTGGGGCCTTGCACTTGCCGTACTTGCAGGTACTTTTCATTGTGCCAAATAGGAGAGGTCCCAGCACAGAACACTGGGGGACTCAACAGGTGACTGGTCTCTTTCTGGTGGTAGCTTCCCCTATTTTTATTTCCTTCATCCTATCTGTGAACCAGTTGGCAATCCAGTAGGTGATATAAGGGTTTATTCCCAGTTTATTTAGCTTTTCTACAATGTCAGAGTGGAGAATTGTAAAAGAAACTTTGGCCAGGTTAAGGTATGTGGTGTGTACCATTTTGCTTTCATCTGTTGCTTTAGTGATCTTTTCAAAACAATCCACCACATTGAGAAACCATGACCTGCCCTTGAAGAATCAAAACTAAGATGGGTCCAGTGTTTGGAGGTTCCCTTTATTTCCATGTTAGGTTTTTCCATGACTTTGCACATGTGGCTGGTCAGACTTGTGGGTCTGCAATTGCATGGGACTGTAAGAGGTCCTCCCTTATGCAGGGGAATGACTGTAGGTGTTCTTCATTAACTTGGTACAAAACCTGTATGGAGGCTGACAAAACAGTGTTATTAGGGGTGTGTTTTTTGTGAGTTTCATTAAAATAGCAATATGAGAAGAAAAGTTCAGTCAATTGTCCATAAATAGTACCCTCTGCAAGTTCTCCTCTTGGTTTGGAGGTGTAGTTTGAGGGGTTTCCACTGTTCACAATCACTGTTTCTTGGAAGGCATATGTACATGTAGATGTTTATGTTTCATTATATTAGGGTGTTTATCAGAATAAGTCATCCAGTAATGTCTTTTAAACATGATTTTGCTGTCCATCATTTACTGTGCAATCTATAAGCTTGTTATTGTAGTGCTGGAAAGCAAGAGAGTAGGCATTTTGTATCAGGTGCAACTGCTTTTTTCACCTAATAGTAAAAAAGTTTTTAATCAGTTTTTGTTTAAAATCGCTGTTTCTTGGAAGGATGTTGTACATATGTAAATTTCTCTCTCACTGCATTAGGGTGGGTGCCTGAATTATACAGTTGAAAGTTGTTCTTCTTTGTTCTTCTTTCGGCTTTTCCTGGTTAGGGGTCGTTACAGCAGAACTCCGGTCCGCTAATGATTGGCAGTAGATTTTTATGGTGCTGAGGTGCCAGCTTGACACACAACCTTCAATGAAAGCACGCCCTACGCATGTCTTTCGAATGCTATTCGACCATAGGGAGGACATGCACACTCCACACAGAAGGTGCTCCAGCCAAGAATCGAACGGGAGAACCTCTTGCTGTGAGGTGACAATGCTACCACTGCACCACCGTGGCTCCTATTATACAGCTGAAAGTAATATTTAAAAATGATTTTGATGGCAAGGGAGTGTCGTAGTGTTTGCTGAAGTTGGTCACCCTCTTGGGTCAGTCAATAAATATAAAAAAAACCTTTAAATTATAAAATAGCAGTATTTTATTCAATGTGGTGTTTGCTGTATTAATTTGTGAAGGTGTAGTTGATAGATTAGTGGTGAATGATATGAAGTGTGTAATAGACTTTTTCCCCTGTTTCTACTTCATACTTTCTGGATGTCCCCCTGCCCATATCCATTGCTATGTCTACAGTTCCTCCTTCTTCGACCCCCAGACTTTCTCAACTCAGAGATGGGACCACAGCGAATTGTAAGTGCACCCTGGGGAGGTCATGCTAGGGACTGCTTCTGCCAGGGGATTTTTATTTGATGACCTACCCTTGTTTTACCCCACCCCTTCTCCTGCATTTGTGTATTCTGTGTGAAGGTACCCCTCTCTATGGACCACAACTCCCTTCAGGTAGTGCCTAGACAAATATACCACACCCCGGTGTGATAGGCATCCCCCTCCCTCTCTCCCACTGTGTCAGCTGCCCAAGCCACTAATCAAACCCAGGTCACCTGGACTTTATCCCTTTATGCCACAGTGCTGTGCAGCTAAACTTCAGCATCTTGATAATGAAGTGAGTGACAAGGAGGAGCAGGGCTGGAATGTTACTCTATGCTAGTTAAATAAAGACGCATGGGAATTGCTACAGTTTAGCATTACTGAAGTGATACATAGTTTAGAATCAATTACAATCGAACTGTGGAGATTGACTGGCTTGTTTGTGGCATACTTGAACTAGTTGGAGGGGACTGAAGTGAAGGATACACAACTCCTGCATGATCAACAAAAAGTAGTGGGACCTGCTAAATGCCATCTGTTTGAGATTCAGGATAACAGCGATGAGCAAAGCAGCATGCTTCAAAACAAAGCACAAATCCAAAAAGAAACGATGGCAGAATAGCACAAAAACAAAGTTTAATTCACGAAGTAAAATCCACAAGATAAAATCCAATAAAACACATGAAAACATGCTGTAATTACGCTGTTATAGAACCACAAGTGAGCGCTTTCATCTCCAAAGGGAGATTTCTTCAGACTAATGGTTACAACACACTGCTTCATTTAAATACTCTTAGCAATTAATAAGCTGCTTCAATTAAGCAATCCAATTAAAAGTTATCAGTTTAAAATGTGTTTGAACTACAATATTCTTAAACTATTCTGTATACCTGAAAACTAACCTAATGTTTAAAACCTTTCCTTTTAAGTACATAATGAATTCCTCTCTATTATTTAACCCTGGCGGAAAACACGCATTTAATCTCACTTGCCAGCAGTATTCAAGCCACCCCAATTCTTCTTCAATATTTATCTTTGTAACATTGGGATGGATAAAATCTATAACTAAACATTTGAAATTAGTCTTACATTTACTTTCTAAATAATGTTTTGCCAAAGCATTTTTGACATCTCCTTTGCCTATGGCATATTGATGTTCATAAATTCTTCTATACAATTCCCTTCCTGTTCTACCAACATAAAATGAGTTACAATCTACACATATTATTAAATAGACAACATTTTTAGACTTACAAGTAAATCTGCCTGGAACATATATCTTAGTTTTGCCCACAAAAATCTCATGCCTATCTGTATATAAATAACTACAATAGTTACAATTAAAACATTTATACATTCCTTTTCTTTCTTCTACTACTCTAATTTTATTTAATTTTCCTTGAAAAAAATCTTTAAACATTTTTTGCTCTTTTTTGCACAAACTTAGGTTTATCGCCTAACTTCTGTAATAAATTAATATTGGTTTTGAAAATTCCCCAATTTTTTCTTACTATATTTTTGATGACATAAGAATCAGTACTATTTTGTACTGCCAAAGCAGTGGTAAAATCTGCTGAAGATGTTCTATTCAACTTCTTTTTCTCATTTTTATTTCTATTTACAATTTCTTCTGTCATAACTTCCTTAATCATTTCTTGGGGATAACCTCTACTTAACATCCTTTCACAGAAATTATCAGCTTCTAAATGAAAAATTTCATTATCATCTGTTAGATTACTTATTCTCTTTATTTGTCCTTTGACAATATTCTGTTTAGTTTTTTTTGGATGTAAACTTGAATAATGTAAACACATATTATTTTGAAATTCTTTTTTATATATTTTTGACACTAATTTTCCATCTTTTTTATATATAGCGAGATCTAAATCATTAATATTTTCAGTATTGATATTATATGAAAACTTAATATAAGAACAGACATTGTCAATATATTTCAAAAACAAATGTAATTATTCGACCGTCCCACTCCAAATAATCAGAATATCGTGAATAAATCTTAACATTTTGAAGATATTTTTCACAAACCTACTTTCTAATATATTTGCTGTTTCCCAGCCTTGCATGAATAAATTGGCATAGCTAGGTGCTAAGGCCGCACCCATAGCTACCCCATTGACTTGGACAAACAATTCATCATAGAATTCTAAATAATTATAACTTAATACTAAATCTATCATTTCCATTAGCAGACTAATAGTATTTATACAAAATTCTCTTGATTTCAACAGTTCCATTCTAACCATCTCCATACCTTCCTTATTAGGAATCATAGTATAGAGAGAATTTATATCTAATGTTACAAGTATATCAGATTCTGAGACCTTAATATTGTTAAGTTTTGCCATGCAGTCATAATTGTCCTTTATATAAGTGACTCCCTTCGGAACTACTTTCTGTAAATGTTTATCTACAAAAATAGACATCCCTTCTAATTTACTATTTTTGCTAGCAACTATTGGTCTTAAAGGGGGAGAATCTATGTTTTTATGGGTTTTTGGTATTCCAAAGATCCTACTGATCAACGGGTTATTATTAGTTATGTTCCTTTTCATTTTTTCATCGATTCTACCTGCATAGAACCATTCTACTATACATGATTCTATAAGTGAAAAACCTTTCTTAATTTCAGACATATTTACTGACTTATAAAAATTAGAGTCTGATAACATTTCTTTCATCTTTCCTTCATAATCTTTCCTATCCATTAAAACCATTGCTCCCCCTTTATCAGCTTTTAAGACAAGTATATTCTCGTCTTTAAGTAGGACATCTAAACATTTTTTCTCTTTTTTTGTCAGATTATAGTATTTGTATTTTGTATCTTCTTCTAACATTTCTAACATCTGTAGTTCACATATATTAAGAAACATTTCCAATTCTTTACATAAAGGTGGATTATAACAACTAGGTTTGTAGAAGTCACAATTATTAGGTTTCTGACTTCCTAAGAATACTTTGAAATTTAATTTTCTCACATAGTCTCTTAATTCATTAATCATGATGAGTTTGTTGGCCCTTTGTGCTGGGGCAAAATTTCATCCCTTACTTAGTACACAGCAATCATCATAAGAAATCTTTTTACTACACAAATTGATAATTTTAAAGTTAACACTTTTTAAGTCTTCCATTACTTCCGCTGGTAATTCCAATTCTTCTTTGGATATTTGTTGCCCCCCCCCCCAGTTTTTTTGTGGCTGTTGTTTACTATGATAGTTTTTATCACTATAACCATCTGCTGTGACTTGGGCCCAAGTTCTTTTTTGATTGTCAATTCTCTGATATACTTCAATAATCTGTTTGTTGTCTTCCTTGGTCGATCCTTTAGACACTGTTTCTTGGTTACTCATTTTAGTTCTACTCATGTCTTTAATTTTAGGCCTTACTGCTGGTTCACTTGAATTTTGTTTACTTTCTCCCAAGGGGATATGGTGGATTTCAACCACAGTTACTACATTGTTTTTATTGCCAAGCCTTTCAGATCTTCTTACTGTACTTATTTCTTCATCTACATTAACCACATTTATCTCTTGCTGTTTTGAGACATTATTGTTGACACTTGTTTCTAATCGAAGTCCATAAGCTGTGGCTATTCCATTCACATATTCATTTTTGTCCCTTTGAAATTTTTTTTGTTTTTCTTTGGCATAGTTCATCATTTAACTTGAGTAATTTCTCCTGTATGAGCACCATTTTGCTATTGAAATTGTCGCTGGACGTGTTATTTTTGAGAATATCATAATTAATCTTTACATTCCCAGTTAGTTCCTCCAGTTTAGTTAAATTTACTTCATGTAGCAGTTCCATATATTGTAGACCAGCCCTTTGGTTTATACTCAGCCATTTGTCAGTAAATGCTTTGGGTAAATCTTTACCCGCCGGTAAATTTTAACTCTTAGTCCTCTTGGGACTTGCTGAGCTTTCAAGCTGTTTTCAAAAAATAAGTTGTCCCATTGGAGACGTTTGACTAATAACAAATCCTTTTCAAGTATATTAAACTTTTCTGAAATGTTAAAGCCAAAATTCGTGTTTGTTTCCGTTACCTCATTGATATCAAAAGTAAATGGATTCTTGGGTGGAGCTAAACACCCTCTTAAAATTTCTTCTTCACTAACCAACACATTTAATCTTTGGCTTTTATGAATAAGATTTACAGTACCTTCTTCACTGACAATTAAAGAGCTATCAGGAGTATCATTCAATACACACCCGGCAGAAACTGCTGTAAAGCTGGTTCCAGGAGCCGCTCCTCTTTACATGCTTGCCAAACTGCAACAGAAACTGAACACAGCAATGAGCAAAGCAGCACGCTTCAAAACAAAGCACAAATCCAAAAAGAAACAATGGCAGAATAGCACAAAAACGAAGTTTAATTCACGAAGTAAAATCCACAAGATAAAATCCAATAAAACACACGAAAACACGCTGTAATTATGCCATAAAATTAAAAATGTTAAAGACTTTACAACTTGATAATGCGTATTTAAAAAGATGCATTGATGTAAAGGTGGTTCCAATGGGGCTCAGATTCTTTAAGAGACCCATGGGTGTACATATGGAACATGAACAGTTAACAGAATGTTGTGAAATGTTTGACAATTTTGGTTACACCTTTATGAAGTATCTTATAGCCTGTAATGATAAAATAATTTGTGTATTAATGACTGAAATAGAAGAGTTGGACCACATAATTACTATTGATTTACTATTTGAAGAGAATCTACCAAGTTTTAATGCACAATTTACTTGGGTGGAAAAACAGATTAATATACAAATGGATAGAAAGTGTAAAAAATTAAAACGTGACATAATGCAGTATGAAAAAGGTGTGGCTTATAACTTTGAGTCTAAAAAGGACAGAACAGATAATACAGGAGAATTATATAAAGTGAATAGAGGGTATCAGAGTAAAGGTGGACTAGTACATAACAACAACATGAGGAGGGGAAAGGAAGCACATCATTTTTTAGAGGAGGACCAGTTAAGGGACCCAGTACAGGAAAGAGAGATAGGGTTGAACAAAAGGTATCCACAATACAACAGAACATGCTAATGCCAACATATAGGACATTACGAAATAATGAAGAAGAAATAATCAAACATAGTGACATTCATTATAGATGGAAAGAATTTAGCATCTATAATTACACTAGTTTGAATGTAAATAAGGAAATGTTCAGTTTACTCTCTAAGGGTATGAAATATATACCGAACAACAGTGGCAATTTAGTTAATTATGTGATAGATTTTAAAAAATATTTGAGAAAGCTAAACCTAGCTGTACATTTCAGAGGGAAAGAAATGACAAGCGTGGATATTTTTAAGAAACCAAGTAAGTATACACCTCCATTAAATAATGTATTAGCTACTTATGAAAGGATGGTATTAAAGGAATTGTATACAAGTTTTAAGAATAACAAATCCCATATCACAAATCTCACTATGAATGAAGTTAAGATCTTGAAGGACCTGCAAATGGATAATAAAATTCGAATAATGAAGCCTGACAAAGGCGGTGGGGTTGTGCTATATTATACTGAAGACTATAACAACAAAATTATGAATATATTATTAAATTCTGGGAATTATATAGCCACCTCACTGAATGAAGTTAACATTGCATATCATAAAATTAATTTAATTTTAGAGGATTTATTAATAGATAGTAGAATAGATATGAACATGTACAATTATGTGAAAATAGAGTATCCTATTTTAGGAACCATCGTAGGCATACCCAAGATCCATAAAAACATCCAGGAACCACTGTTTCGACCCATCATATCTGGAAGCAATTCTAAAACCTTTGAAATGGGTAAAGTAGTTGATGGATGGTTAAAAGAGGTATATTCATACATCCCACATATAGTAAAGGATTCCTGGGATTTTCTCACTAGACTTAAAGATGAACTAATAACTGATAATTGCCTTTTAGTAACAATTGATATAGTGGACCTCTTCTCATGTATACCTCAGGATGAGGGACTCAAAAGATTTGAAGAAAGTATGTGCAAATATAGTAGATTAACTTGGGATAGAATAAGTGTCATCATGGTGTTTATGGAAGTAGTTTTGAAGAACAATTTTATTATGTTTCAAGGTGAATATTATAGGCAAAACAAGGGGGTTGCCATGGGGGCGGCCTGTGCCCCCATGTTTGCTAATTTATTTTTACTGAATTGGGAAGAAGAATATATCTTGGGAACGGAATGGAACAAATATATAAAAAGTTATCTCAGATTTTTGGATGACGTGTTCTTTATATGGGAAGGTAGTGAGGAACTACTACATGAATTTACCAAGTATCTTAACAGTAGAAATGAATATTTAAGGTTTACAACAAATATGAATAGAAAAAGCATAGCATATTTGGATACTAAAATAACTATTGAGAGTAAGAAGTTTAAGTCCAACCTATATAGGAAAGATACTTTCAGTAACGATTATCTCGAGTATAATAGTTGCCACCCCCAGTATCAGAAAAAAAGTATTATCAAAGGGCAATGCATCAGAGCGGCTAGGATGACATCTAGCTTTGAGGATGTAATAGTGGAATTAAATTACATAGCCGCAATGTTTATTGACAGGGGGTACCCTGACTGGATGGTGTTTGATATAGTAAAGTATGTTAAACATGAGTGGAGTACAAAATACAAACCCATATTGGGGAATAAGGATGGAATAGGAAGTATGAAAAAAGCGAACACTGAATATAGGAGAGCTTGTGTTATGCAATATGCACCCTCAGTTAACAAATTTAAAGACATAATAGCAAAAAACTGGAACCTAATAGAAACAGATGATGACATTTATAAAATATTAGGCCCCAGACCATCGTCAGATATAGGAATGGACAAAATTTGAAAAGTAGGTTGAAAAATATGACGGGTGATCATTGCAAGAGAGAGGGTTGTACCGCCAAGTGTGGAAGTTGCAACCAGTGTCAGTTTATTATGGAGGTTAGTAGTGTTACACTGGATAACATTCAGAAAACTACAGTTAGGTTCATCAAGGGGAACTGTAGAACTAAGAACGTCATATATTTAGCCTTGTGTTCAACGTGTCCATGTTACTATGTAGGGATGACATCTAGATTTTTAAAAAATAGAATCTATGAGCACTACTATAGAATAAAGAAGCAGGATGAGAATAACGCCCTATGGAGACATTGTATGGCCAGTAAAGAGTGCAGGATATTCAAGTTTGGAATATTAGAACAAGTAAAGGTTAACCCTAGGGGAGGTAATTTAAAGGGGAAATTACTAGAAAAAGAAACACGGTGGCAAATTAAATTGAATGCCTCCGAGCACCCGGGGTTAAATGAATATATTTCAATAAAAACTATTTTATGATGGATATAGATGGAAAGCCAAATTTTAGAAGGTATATAATCATCTATTCAATAGTGTAAGGGTATATAAAAAGTATATTATAAATATAGTATACTAAAGAAAGTTATACAAACATGACAGAGATAATTTTTTAAAGAATAGAAGTATTGTATGTAAGGTATAGAGTATATGGTAATCAGTATACATAACATGAATTCAACACAGTTTTTAAAGTATTTTAAAGTATTTTCAAGTATTATAAATTTTAAAATAACATATACATATATAGAATGGCATACATTGAGGGAATCGAGCACTGTGCACTTTAAGAAGCTGATGAACAAATGGAAATGAATTTAATCACATGATTTTTTAATGAGTTGTTAATTGTTGAATTAATATGTATATATAAAGGAGCAAGATACATTGTGTAGTGGTTCTGATGAAATCTACGATGGTAGATGAAAGCGCTCAACCACATTTTGTGTGTAATGTGATTTTATTGTGAATTAAAGAGAGAAATTTCTATAGCTTCGTGCCAGTGCAGTGTTCTTATACTGGGACTTGATTCTGCCTCTACGGGGGCTTGCATTTATTTACTGACAAATGGTTGAGTATAAACCAAAGGGCTGGTCTACAATATATGGAACTGCTACACAAAGTAAATTTAACTAAACTGGAGGAACTAACCGGGAATGTAAAGATTAATTATGATATTCTCAAAAATAACACGTCCAGCGACAATTTCAATAGCAAAATGGTGCTCATACAGGAGAAATTACTCAAGTTAAATGATGAACTATGCCAAAGAAAAACAAAAAAATTTCAAAGGGACAAAAATGAATATGTGAATGGAATAGCCACAGCTTATGGACTTCGATTGGAAACAAGTGTCAACAATAATGTCTCAAAACAGCAAGAGATAAATGTGGTTAATGTAGATGAAGAAATAAGTACAGTAAGAAGGTCTGAAAGGCTTGGCAATAAAAACAATGTAGTAACTGTGGCTGAAATCCACCATATTCCCTTGGGGGAAAGTAAACAAAATTCAAGTGAACCAGCAGTAAGGCCTAAAATTAAAGACATGAGTAGAACTAAAATGAGTAACCAAGAAACAGTGTCTAAAGGATCGACCAAGGAAGACAACAAACAGATTATTGAAGTATATCAGAGAATTGACAATCAAAAAAGAACTTGGGCCCAAGTCACAGCAGACGGTTATAGTGATAAAAACTATCATAGTAAACAACAGCCACAAAAAAACTGGGGGGGGCAACAAATATCCAAAGAAGAATTGGAATTACCAGTGGAAGCAATGGAAGACTTAAAAAGTGTTAACTTTTAAATTATCAATTTGTGTAGTAAAAAGATTTCTTATGATGATTGCTGTGTACTAAGTAAGGGATGGAATTTTGCCCCAGCACAAAGGGCCAACAAACTCATCATGATTAATGAATTAAGAGACTATGTGAGAAAATTAAATTTCAAAGTATTGTTAGGAAGTCAGAAACCTAATAATTGTGACTTCTACTAACATAGTTGTTATAATCCACCTTTATGTAAAGAATTGGAAATGTTTCTTAATATATGTGAACTACAGATGTTAGAAATGTTAGAAGAAGATACAAAATACAAATACTATAATCTGACAAAAAAAGAGAAAAAAATGTTTAGATGTCCTACTTAAAGACGAGAATATACTTGTCTTAAAAGCTGATAAAGGGGGAGCAATGGTTTTAATGGATAGGAAAGATTATGAAGGAAAGATGAAAGAAATGTTATCAGACTCTAATTTTTATAAGTCAGTAAGTATGTCTGAAATTAAGAAAGGTTTTTCACTTTTAGAATCATGTACAGTAGAATGGTTCTATGCAGGTAGAATCGATGAAAAAATGAAAAGGAACATAACTAATAATAACCCATTGATCAGTAGGATCTTTGGAATACCAAAAACCCATAAAAACATAGATTCTCCCCCTTTAAGACCAATAGTTGCTAGCAAAAATAGTAAATTAGAAGGGATGTCTATTTTTGTAGATAAACATTTACAGAAAGTAGTTCCGAAGGGAGTCACTTATATAAATGACAGTTATGACTGCATGGCAAAACTTAACAATATTAAGGTCTCAGAATCTGATATACTTGTAACATTAGATATAAATTCTCTCTATACTATGATTCCTAATAAGGAAGGTATAGAGATGGTTAGAATGGAACTGTTGAAATCAAGAGAATTTTCTATAAATACTATTAGTCTGCTAATGGAAATGATAGATTTAGTATTAAGTTATAATTATTTAGAATTTTATAATGAATTGTTTGTCCAAGTCAATGGGGTAGCTATGGGTGCGGCCTTAGCACCTAGCTATGCCAATTTATTCATGCAAGGCTGGGAAACAGCAAATATATTAGAAAGTAGGTTTGTGAAAAATATCATCAAAATGTTAAGATTTATTCATGATATTCTGATTATTTGGAGTGGGACGGTCGAAGAATTAAATTTGTTTTTGAAATATATTGACAATGTCTGTTCTTATATTAAGTTTTCATATAATATCAATACTGAAAATATTAATTTTTTAGATCTCACTATATATAAAAAAGATGGAAAATTAGTGTCAAAAATATATAAAAAAGAATTTCAAAATAATATGTATTTACATTATTCAAGTTTACATCCAAAAAAACTAAACAGAATATTGTCAAAGGACAAATAAAGAGAATAAGTAATCTAACAGATGATGATGAAATTTTTCATTTAGAAGCTGATAACTTCTGTGTAAGGATGTTAAGTAGAGGTTATCCCCAAGAAATGATTAAGGAAGTTATGACAGAAGAAATTGTAAATAGAAATAAAAATGAGAAAAAGAATTCGAATAGAACATCTTCAGCAGATTTTACCACTGCTTTGGCAGTACAAAATAGTACTGATTCTTATTTCATCAAAAATATAGTAAGAATAAATTGGGGAATTTTCAAAACCAATATTAATTTATTACAGAAGTTAGGCGATAAACCTAAGTTTGTGCAAAAAAGAGCAAAAAATTTTAAAGATTTTTTTCAAGGAAAATTAAATAAAATTAGAGTAGTAGAAGAAAGAAAAGGAATGTATAAATGTTTTAATTGTAACTATTGTAGTTATTTATATACAGATAGGCATGAGATTTTTGTGGGCAAAACTAAGATATATGTTCCAGGCAGATTTACTTGTAAGTCTAAAAATGTTATCTATTTAATAATATGTGTAGATTGTAACTCATTTTATATTGGTAGAATAGGAAGGGAATTTTATAGAAGAATTTATGAACATCAATATGCCATAGGCAAAGGAGATGTCAAAATGCTTTGGCAAAACATTATTTATAAAGTAAATGTAAGACTCATTTCAAATGTTTAGTTATAGATTTTATCCATCCCAATGTTACAAAGATAAATATTGAAGAAGAATTGGGGTGGCTTGAATACTGCTGACAAGTGAGATTAAATGCGTGTTTTCCGACAGGGTTAAATAATAGAGAGGAATTCATTATGTATTTAAAAAGGAAAGGTTTTAAACATTAGGTTAGTTTTCAGGTATACAGAATAGTTTAAGAATATTGTAGTTCAAACACATTTTAAACTGATAACTTTTAATTGGATTGCTTAATTGAAGCAGCTTATTAATTGCTAAGAGTATTTAAATGAAGCAGTGTGTTGTAACCATTAGTCTGAAGAAATCTCCCTTTGGAGATGAAAGTGCTCACCTGTGGTTCTATAACAGCGTAATTACAGCGTGTTTTTGTGTGTTTTATTGGATTTTATCTTGTGGATTTTACTTTGTGAATTAAACTTCATTTTTGTGCTATTCTGCCATTGTTTCTTTTTGGATTTGAGATTCAGGATAAGGCAGTGAAGATGGCAAAATAAATTGAGCAGGCAAAACAACAGCTGTTTGGAATTGAGGACAGGCAAGGAGGTTAAATATGAGATTCAAGTACTGTCAGGTGAAACGCATGCACATTTTATGGACTGCATGAAGACCAAGATGGAAGAACAGACATGGGTTGTAAAAGATTTGTTAGGGATTGAAATGGTGAACCATTTGCCAGTGCCAGTGTTAAATGTTAAATATGGGCAGCCTAGACCTATAACAATTTAATTTCTAATGACTTCCCTACTTCTCTCTAAATGTAAATTTGATGACATAACAAGTGAATGAGTTTAAGATGCCATGCTGAACTCCCTGATCATTGTTTTCCCCACAAAATCACTGTTGGTACAGTTTCTAGACGTGCATTGGCAATGGTTTTAATTTTTTAAAAGTTTCTAATTTTTCTACAAGTGATAACTTTTATAAATAAATATGCAAATGATTGAAGCATTAATATAAATTAGTACAGTTCAATAGAGTGAGTATGTTTTTAAAAATTAGGACATATTAGCATATTTCAGTAGAAGAATGATTATGCCATGGAAATACGAAAAATCATTTCTTTTCAATGAATTAATGCCCCTTTAATGTAAAAAACAGGGATTAAAAGACAGAGTAGAACAAATAATATTTAATAGGATAACAAAACAAAAGTATAAAACCAGAATGAGGTAATTAAAAAGTGAGTGAAAGTGATTAAGCAGATTTGAAATAAAAAAAAATATGTTATCAGTAAGTGACCTTTATATAGAATAGCAAAAAGGAATATGATGTCATCAAATAATAATTAAGACTGAGTACATTAAAATAATATTTGGTCAGTAATTCATCCTTTATTATAAGCATAAGGCCATGTAGTCATATTTTAGTTTTTAACACTTATGGTAATATTTATTTTTTAATATTGGTAAAAAGAAAGGGTCTTGGAAGTATAAAAAAATTATTTATGGAAGTTTTTGAGGAATGGGACACTAAAATGGATTTGACTGAAAGAGTGAAATACCCAGATTTCACCACAGTCAAACTGTGTAATTTAAGAGGAACACACACACACCCACACACACACACCTGTTAAAATGCCAAGTTTTTGTGATGTAAAAAAATGAGACCACAATAAATCATTTCAAAACTTTTCCCTTTTAATGTGACCTATAACCTGTACAATGCAATTGAAACACAAATCTGTTAGAGGGAAAAATATAAAAAATAAAAAAAGTACAATACACTGGTTGCATAAGTGTGCACAGCCATAAACTCATACTGTGTTGTGTGTGCACACCCTTAAACTAATACTTTGCTAAAGCACCTTTTGATTTAATTACAACATTCAGTCTTCTTGGGTAGGAGTCTATCAGCATGGCACAACTTGACTTGGAAATATTTGCCCACTCTTCCTTGTAAAAGTGCTCCAAATCTGTCAGATTCCAAGGGCATCTCTTATGCACAGCCCTCTTCAGGTCACCCCACAGATTTTCTATTGGATTTAGGTCTGGGCTCTGGCTGGGCCATTCCAAAACTTTAATTTTCTTCTGGTGAAGCCATTTTTTTGTTGATTTGGATGTATGCTTGGGGTCATTGTCATGCTGAAAGGTGAAATTCCTCTTCACCTTCAACTTTCTAGCAGCTGCCTGAAGGTTTTGGGCCAAAAGTGACTGATATTTGGAGCTGTTCATAATTTCCTCCACCTTGACTAAAACCCCAGTTCCAGCTGAAGAAAAGCGACAACAAAGCATGATACTGTCACCACCATGCTTCACTATGAGGAAGGTATTCTTTTGGTGATACGAAGTGTTGTTTTTGTACCAAACATACCTTTTGGAATTTTGGCCAAAAAGTTCAACCTTGGTCTCATCGACCATAACACATTTTCCCACATGCTTTTGGGAGACTTGATGTATTGTTTTGCGAATTTTAGCCATGTCTGGATGTTTTTCTGTGTAAAAAAAGGCTTCTGTCTTGCAACCCTACCCCATAGTCCAGACATATGGAGAATATGGGAGATTATTGTCACATGTAGTACACAACCAGTACTTGCCAGAAATTCCTGCAGCTCCTTCAGTGTTGCAGTAGGTCTCTTGGCAGCCTGCATAACCAGTTTATGTCTTGTTTTTTCATCAATTTTGGAGGGACGTCCAGTTCTTTGAAATGTCGCTGTTGTCCCATATTTTCTCTACTTTTTGACGACTGTCTTCACATGTGTTCCATGGTATATCTAATGCTGTGGAAATTTTTTGTACCTTTCTCTTGACTGATACCTTTCAACAATGAGATCCCTTTGATGCTTTGTAAGCTCTCTGCGAATGATAGCTTTTCCTGTAGCAGGCAACTGAGTAAATGTCAGGAAAATCCTACTAGGACATCTGAACTTTATTTGGGGTTAATCAGAGTCTCTTTAATAGATGGCAGGTGTGTACCCCAGAAGACTGAATGCTGTAAATAAATTAAATGGTGCTTCAACAAAATATTAGTTTAAGGGTGTGCACACTTATGCAGGCAGCGCATTGTATGTTTTTTACTTTTTATATTTTTTTCCCGTAACAGATTTGTTTACTTTTTAAATTGAATTGTACAGGTTATAGTTCACATTAAAGGTGGGGAATGTTTTGAAATTATTTATTGTGGTCTCTTTTTTTTATATCACAAAAACCTGTCATTTTAACAGGGGTGTGTAAACTTTTTATATCCACTGTATGTATATATATATATATATATATATATATATATATATATATATATATATATATAATATGTACATACAAAGATGATTACATATATACAAAACACAAAAAGGGAAAACTAATTATACAGGAATAAATTATCTTCATATCAGCTTTTAAATTAGTAATATAGATCATTTTCAAACCTTCTTATGTAAAATTCCAGTCACAGATCATTTTGCCTTCTTATAAAAAATAAGGAAAAAGAATTTAAGTTGGTATTGCTTGTTTAAACCAGGTCTATATTATTTCATAGAATGACCACATTGTCAAATGGCATTTCATTGGAAATGCCATTCATCACCCCCCCCATTTGAGGGACTGCACCCGACCCGCTAATTATATATGCCAACTCTGAGATCACATGACAATTGGGAAAAGGCAAATATCCTGATCCCTACTGTAACGCGATCTCAGTCAGAATGGTTTGATGAATGGCATTTCTGATTAAAAATGCTGTTCAACGATTTGGCCATTTGATGAAATAATAGGGACACAAGTCATTCTGTGCCTGACTGCTGATCAGTGTGCTTGGTGAAAAGTATAAAGTCGTTCTGTGTCTGACTGTTGATTACCATGCTAGATGTAATGTACAAAGTCATTCTGTGCCTGACTGTTGATCGGTGTGCTAGGTGTAAATTAATAAGTCATTCTGTGCCTGACTGTTAATTACCATGCTAGGCATAACGTACAAAGTCGTTCTGTGCCTGACTGTTGATTACCATGCTAGGTGTAAATTAATAAGTCATTCTGTGCCTGACTGTTGATCGGTGTGTTAGGTGTAAAGTACAAAATCATTCTGTGTCTGACTGTTGATAACCATGCTAGGTATAATGTACAAAGTCATTCTGTGTCTGACTGTTGATTACCATGCTAGGTGTAATGTACAAAGTCATTCTGTGTCTGACTGTTAATTAACATGCTAGGTGTAATGTACAAAGTCATTCTGTGTCTGACTGTTAATTACCATGCTAGGTGTAATGTACAAAGTCATTCTGTGCCTGACTGTTAATTACCATGCTAGGTGTAATGTACAAAGTCATTCTGTGCCTGACTGTTAATTACCATGCTAGGTGTAATGTACAAAGTCATTCTGTGTCTGACTGTTAATTACCATGCTAGGTGTAATATACAAAGTCATTCTGTGTCTGACTGTTAATTACCATGCTAGGTGTAATGTACAAAGTCATTCTGTGTCTGACTGTTAATTACCATGCTAGGTGTAATATACAAAGTCATTCTGTGCCTGACTGTTGATCGGTGTGTTAGGTGTAAAGTACAAAATCATTCTGTGTCTGACTGTTAATTACCATGCTAGGTGTAATGTACAAAGTCATTCTGTGTCTGACTGTTAATTACCATGCTAGGTGTAATGTACAAAGTCATTCTGTGTCTGACTGTTAATTACCATGCTAGGTGTAATGTACAAAGTCATTCTGTGCCTGACTGTTAATTACCATGCTAGGTATAATGTACAAAGTCATTCTGTGTCTGACTGATAATTACCATGCTAGGTGTAATGTACAAAGTAATTCTGTGTCTGACTGTTAATTACCATGCTAGGTGTAATGTACAAAGTCATTCTGTGTCTGACTGTTAATTACCATGCTAGGTGTAATGTACAAAGTCATTCTGTGCCTGACTGTTGATCGGTGTGCTAGGTGTAAATTAAAAAGTCATTCTGTGCCTGACTGTTGATAACCATGCTAGGTATAATGTACAAAGTCATTCTGTGCCTGACTGTTGATTACCATGCTAGGTGTAATGTACAAAGTCATTCTGTGTCTGACTGTTAATTACCATGCTAGGTGTAATATACAAAGTCATTCTGTGTCTGACTGTTGATAACCATGCTAGGTATAATGTACAAAGTCATTCTGTGTCTGACTGTTAATTACCATGCTAGGTGTAATATACAAAGTCATTCTGTGTCTGACTGTTGATTACCATGCTAGGTATAATGTACAAAGTCATTCTGTGTCTGACTGTTGATTACCATGCTAGGTGTAATGTACAAAGTCATTCTGTGTCTGACTGTTAATTACCATGCTAGGTGTAATGGACAAAGTCATTCTGTGTCTGACTGTTAATTACCATGCTAGGTGTAATGTACAAAGTCATTCTGTGTCTGACTGTTAATTACCATGCTAGGTGTAATGTACAAAGTCATTCTGTGTCTGACTGTTGATTACCATGCTAGGTGTAATGTACAAAGTCATTCTGTGTCTGACTGTTAATTACCATGCTAGGTAAAATGTACAAAGTAATTCTGTGTCTGACTGTTAATTACCATGCTAGGTATAATATACAAAGTCATTCTGTGCCTGACTGTTGATCGGTGTGCTAGGTGTAAAGTACAAAATCGTTCTGTGTCTGTCTGTTAATTACCATGCTAAGTGTAATGTACAAAGTCATTCTGTGCCTGACTGTTGATTGGTGTACCTGGCGTAAAGTACAAAGTCGTTTTGTGTCTGACTGTTGATCAGTCTGCTTTGTGTAAAGTACAAAGTCATTCTGTGCCTGACTGTTGATCAGCGCACTAGGTGTAATGCCTAATAACAAAGTAAGCATCTAGTCCTGCACCTTTGTCTCATTAATATAACAGATAACAATGAGACTACACCACCTCTTTGGTGAAACAATATACTCTCCGTGGTTAACCTACTATTGTAACCTTGGTATGTCTGAGGTTCACATAGTGTATAATTTTCCTTTTCTATGTTTTGCTCTTCCTTAACGAAAGTGTTCACAACCCTCAAGACTGGAAAACTACTTTTTCTCAGTACTAGTGTGTATGTATATATATATATATATATATATATACATATATATATATAAGTATATCATCATCATCATCAACAACCCCCCTTTTCACATTTTCTATAGGGAGTCAGGGTGTCATGTCAGCTGTCACTATCTCTCTCAATTCAGTGCCACACTCCTGCTTGACTGTCACAGGTCTTCTCTCACAATCCATCCACCTTTTTGCTGGATGCCCGCATTTCCTCTTGCCTTCTTCCTGTCTGTCCCAAATCTTCTTCAACAGACTGCCTTCTGCTTTTCTACACATGTACCTGGACCACTGTAATCTGTTCTCTTTGATCTTTTTTTACAGTTTGATCTACTTTGGCTTCTGCTCTTATTTCATTTCTTTGTCTGACCCACAGTGTGCATCCTACCACCCGTCTCAGGCACTTCATTTCCATCACTTCTAGCTTCCTCAACTGCTCTACCTTTATTTGCCAGGCTTCTGTACCATACATTAGGACTGGTTGCACCACTATTTTGTAAACTTTAATTTTCACCTTCTTTGGCATTCTTCTGTCATACACTGCATAAGACACTCTATGCCAGTTGGCTGCAGCCCCTCTGATTCTGGCTTTGACCTCTTCATTCACACTTTCCTTCTCCTCCAGCACCCCTCCCAGATCCTTCAAGCTGTTACCTTGTATCACTATCTTCCCTTCTATCTCACTTCTCATCTTCTTCTGATTCCCCCTATTTGCTGCCATTACCACTGTCTTAGCTGTACTCAGTTTCTTCCCATGTGCCTTCAGTTTTGAATTCCATTTCCCTATATTTTCTTAAAGTTCTTACTGAGAGTCTGCCTGTAATGCCAATATGTTGTCTAGATATGTGTATGTATATATATATATATATATATATATATATATATATATATATATATATATATATATATATATGTCCTTTTTGATGTTTCTTCACTTTCTTAATGTTTTAGGCATGGAGTGAAGTGCCTCATTTTGCTGATTGCCCCACACTTTGAGAGTGTCTGGGAGATCATGGTTTAGCAGTGTGGGTGCTGGTGTAGTTTAGAATATGAATTTTGGACCTGACTGCATCTTCTGGGCAAGATTGGATTCAGAGTCTTCATGCTGCCATAGCAAACAGGTGGACATGGGTCTTGCTATGCACTTTGAGGGTTCTGTAGTGTTAGACTCCCACACAAATTGCAGACCTCTTCTAGTGTTAGCCTCTTGTTTTCTGGCCCTACTTCGCTGTACCCTTGATATACAGTCCCTTTCTGTAGCCTTTCCTGTCACTGTCTGCAGATGTTTAAGTGTGGGAAGTAAATCATCTAGATTCTCTTTCAGATCTGGACCACTTGTACCTCCCCCTGAAGGTTTGCCTTTGATTATTTGGAGCTGGTTGTGGATGCTGAACCTTTTGACTATGGAGTCTAGCATCTTCTCTATGTGGATCTTTAGTGTTATACCTTACCAGACAAGGGGGCACAAAATCATTCTTGTTTGCAGAAAACAGTTGATGTCCATCATATTGATCCCTGCTGCAGTAGTCTTAGCTATATGTGTTATATCCTGCTTCCAACGCTTCAGAGCACTTTCCATGTGTCCAAACTGTCAGGCAGCTCAAGCTGACTGCGACAAGTTTGGTCGCCAAGCCCAACACAGGATTACTGCCACCAGAGTACACTCCTCTGAAGCTTTCAAGGACTGATGGACAGCTTATGCTTTTCCTTTGTAAAGGTAAGAAGAAGAGGCAATCAGTGTATTTTTCAGTATTTTGAATTGTTAGGCTGATATGTTAAAGTTTATCCTGATTAATTGTGAAAATATGAGGAATGTTTTGTCTGCAGTTTCTTCTTGTGAGGAAAAATCTGCTTTAAATAATTGAATTTCTTCTATTGTTTAAGTTATTACTAATTGCATAGTGTGTGTACGACTCTGCTGATACTTCTTAAAGGACTATAGCTACTGGTACTGTTTTGCAGAGGTTTGTATGGTTGCATTTTCAGCACCTCCCAGATGATGGGAAATATGACATTTTAAATTATCCTTTGGATAGATATTTAGTTTTTGGCCCCTCTGCTGCAGAGGTGATCAAAATGTTTGATGAAAGGGTTAAGTTGATACAGGGAATCTCAAGATTTTTCAGCACGCCTTTCCAAATTTCTAAAGGATTCTCTAACTACTCATCCAGTTTTGGTAAGAAGCAAAATAAATAGTCTCAACAAAATGCAGGTAAACAGATTTTAAAGAAGAAATTGCAAGAAAGTTCGGTTCAAAGAAGAATTCCAAAAACCAAGGACAGTCCAGCAAGTCAGAATGACTATTTAAGAGACTTTGTCCTCCCTTCCTGACAGCCCTTTTCTTCAAGAAAGTCTAAATCTCTACTTTTCTATTTGACAACAGATAATTTCAAACAAATGGGTTCTAAAGATCATTCATCAAGGTTACAGATGGCAATGGGAGGAAATTCCTCCTTTCCAGGAAGTAATTCCTCATCCCCTAGAACAGACTCTTTTTTTTCCACCTGTCCTTCAACACATGCTATTCCAGGGAGTGATAGAATAGGTTTTCCCTTCCCGGGGGGAGGGGGGGGGTAAGGGTTTTTATTCAAGGATGTTTTTAGTGCCAAATCTGTTTAGGGTAGTGCCCGAACTCAAAATGATGTTATGTGTTACCTCTTATTCAAGTTTCCTGGTAACACTAGATGTAAAAGATGCTTATCACATTTCTATTCATCCAAACTTCAGGCATTTCTTAAGGTTTTGTGTGTCTGGATCACATTAGCATTTCTCTCCCTTACCCTTTGGACTAGCCACATCACCAAGATTGTTGACAAAATATCCAGCTCCAGTTATTGCTCATTGCAGGCTGCAGGGTGTCCACAGTTTTCCATTTTAAGAAAACTTGTTTCTCTTTACATAGTCTTTTTCAAAGTGCCAGGAATCTCTCTCTCTCTTGGGTGAGGATTCCAAAAGGGCATTCAAAAGTCGTTCTTGACTCCTTCTCACAAGATTGTGTTTCTGGGATGACAACTTGAAGCTGAAGTTCAAAGAACTTTTCTTCCACAAGAAAAACATATTTCTGTATTTATTTCCAGGGTTTTCACACAGACTTCAGTCTCTGTGAGGAAGTACCTCAGGATTTTGAGTCTCATGTCTTCTATGATTCTCACGATACTTCTGGCAAGACTCCACATAAAAAGATACAGTGGTTTCTGAAGTTTCTTTGGTCCCAGCACCAACATCTCTTGTCTTTTCAGGTCATTGTGCTGGGGTTTGTCAAAAGAGAAATCTCTTGGTGGAGACAACAGATATCCCTAAAACCAGGTCTGCTCTTCTCCCTCCCTGTTCTGAAGCAGTCAGTCACCACAGATGCTTGGACGTTGCTTGGGGAGCAGTTTCAGGAGGGATAAAGGTGCAAAGTGTGTGGGACAGCAAGGATAGATGCATGCACATCCATGCAAAAGACAGGCTTGACCTGATCAAGGCATTCAACTCTATAAATCATCTTTGGTCCTTAGGACTTCTTCAACTTGTTACAGACAATACCACTGTCATGTAGTATATCAAAAAGCAAAGAACTATT
The DNA here is from genome assembly GCF_019279795.1 of Protopterus annectens. Lineage (NCBI taxonomy): Eukaryota > Metazoa > Chordata > Ceratodontiformes > Protopteridae > Protopterus > Protopterus annectens. The sequence continues at coordinate 624,506,021 of NC_056743.1, read as the reverse complement.
CAGTACGAACAAGCAACCAAATAAGAGCTGGAGCGCTGAGGAACGATATAAACTTTATCAAAATAGTTTATTAACGCTGTCAATACAATTCTGCATTTTCGTATAAAACACTTCTTCAGATAAATTCATGTGATTCAAATGCTGTTTAAATACTATGATGAAATTCAAATACAAAACATCATTGGATATCCAGTAATAATTAAAATAAAACTTCCATTTTTGAAATTTTCAAGAATATAAATAAATAAATAGTCATTATTATTACCCTAAAATCTTCTGTAAAAAACTAATTTAGTCATAATAATAATAATACATGAGAAAATGAAATATATATATATATATATATATATATATATATATATATATATATATATATATATGTATATATAACAAACTTCAAATTAATTAAAAAATTTGCTCATGTTGAAGGAAATGAATAATATACCAATGCCCTCTAGTGGCAGATGATAAAATGACATTAATAATTTTTACAGTTTAGCTGATCTAAGTTTTAAAACAGGTATAATAGACAACATTTCATTTAAACCGGGATTCCTGTTGGCCTCTAAAATAATTTGCCAAAACAGTTCCCTATATTCCAGTTTTGCCTCCCACATGCCTCCCCGTATTTCCCTAGGAACAATTTCAAGAACAAAAAAAGAAAAAATTGATTTTGGAAAGGTCATCTTATGACGAAATAATGCATTTTTAGAATTGGCCTTATTTATCTCATAATAATGTTCATAAATCCTCGTCTTAAGTTTCCGTTCGGTCTTCCCAACATAAAATGAATTACAGACTTTACATGTAGCTAAATAAACTAAACCTGAACTATTACAATTTGCATGAACGTTATTCGTGATATGCCTATTCCTACTAGGAATTTCAATAGAAGAAGCATTCACTATGAAGTTATATATGTGCCGTATTTTAAACGGCAACTTTGTGTTTGCTTTTCTGCTTCCAAATTCAAACATGTTTTTGAAATTCAAATCTCGTCTATATAAAATGTAAAGGCCCTAACACTTTAGGATCAATGTCTGAAATTTGTTGAAATCTATCCCATTCCCTATTCACTATTCTTTTTATAATATTAGAGTCTCCATTATAATCAATAATGTATATCCCTTTAGGGTCTTTATCATCTTTTCTTGGAATTGAATCTTTGGTTATAGGAAGAGTGTATAGGAATATAAGAATATAAGAATATAAGAATAGTGAATAGGGAATGGGATAGATTTCAACAAATTTCAGACATTGATCCTAAAGTGTTAGGGCCTTTACATTTTATATGTAGACGGGATTTGAATTTCAAGAACATGTTTGAATTTGGAAGCAGAAAAGCAAACACAAGTTGCCGTTTAAAATACGGCACATATAAGTGTGGGATGTGTTCCCAATGTAACTTCATAGTGAATGCTTCTTCTATTGAAATTCCTAGTAGGAATAGGCATATCACAAATAATGTTCATGCAAATTGTAATAGTTCAGGTTTAGTTTATTTAGCTACATGTAAAGTCTGTAATTCATTTTACGTTGGGAAGACCGAACGGAAACTCAAGACGAGGATTTATGAACATTATTATGAGATAAATAAGGTCAATTCTAAAAATGCATTATTTCCTCATAAGATGACCTGTCCACAATCTATTTTTTCTTTTTTTGTTCTTGAAATTGTTCCTAGGGAAATACGGGGAGGTATGTGGGAGGCAAAACTGGAATATAGGGAACTGTTTTGGCAAATTATTTTAGAGGCCAACAGGAATCCCGGTTTAAATGAAATGTTGTCTATTATACCTGTTTTAAAACTTAGATCAGCTAAACTGTAAAAATTATTAATGTCATTTTATCATGTGCCACTAGGGGGCATTGGTATATTATTCATTTCCTTCAACATGAGCGAATTTTTTAATTAGTTGAAGTTTGTTATATATACAAATATATATATATATTTTTCATTTTCTCATGTATTATTATTATGACTAAATTAGTTTTTTACAGAAGATTTTAGGGTAATAATAATGACTATTTAGTTATTTATATTCTTGAAAATTTCGAAAATGGAAGTTTTATTTTAATTATTACTGGATATCCAATGATGTTTTGTATTTGAATTTCGTCATAGTATTTGAACAGCATTTGAATCACATGAATTTATCTGAAGAAGTGTTTTATACGAAAATGCAGAATTGTATTGACAGTGTTAATAAACTATTTTGATAAAGTTTATATCGTTCCTCAGCACTCCATCTCTTATTTGGTTGCTTGTTCGGACTGAATAGTTCTTTGGTTTTCTTCGTGTTTGCCATATAGTGTTTTTATTGGTTTTTGTGATGGCCGAGCATCCAGGAGTGGAGGTAGAGGACGATTTGCCCAGAAGTGGAAAGGGAGAGCTACGCAAGATGATCGGCCAGCTTTCTCAACTTGTGGAGCTACTTACACCGGCTTGCCAATCATTTACAGCTATTTTATCAGGTGTTCCGGGTAACCAGGAAATGCTTAGGAAACGGATCAACAGGATGGCGTCCAGTTCGGATATTAATGTACAGGACTCACAAGGTTTACCACTGTCCGAACCTAATGGAACTATGGACTTTATGGGATTTCACAATATTTTTACTACCAAATCCAGCGAAACTTCGAACAGACTCGGAGTGCCTGCAGAACGCCTGAATTTATGTGGCGACAGCAATGCTGCACAAGGTGACTGTCAAAATGTTTTTAAACCAAATTTGTTACATTTTAAAGACATTATAGCCAGAAAATATGATTTAAACAATTACGTTCAACCAGAACATATAATTCAAAATGTTCCTACTTACAGAGAGAATTTAGACCATTTGTACATCTTGATGGACAAATTTAAGGGTTTTGAATGCGACAATGTTTATTTTAATGAATGTTTACAACATAAAATAGTTCCTAAGGGATTGAGAATTTGGAAATTCCCTAACAGGGTTCAACCTGGGTTTAATTTTCATACCACCCTTACTAAAATATTTGATAAATGTGGACTAGAAGTAGTTAGGGCTATTAAGGAAGAGAACGAAAGGGAGAAGACTTTTTTGTTGAAGGAAATGGAAAAGTTGAATGACAACATCTTAAATGATTTATTGTTCACCGTGGAAGAAGAGAAAGCTAAATATTATGATTTTTTTTACAAATAGATAAGAAATGCACAATTAATATGAAAAGAAAACAGGGTAAAATACAAAGGGATTTGAGGGAATATAAGGAAGGTATTGCCTACCCACCCCCTAAACCTTTTAAAAAGTTTCCTATACAGGAAAGAGATAATTTACAAGACATGAATGCTAGGGAAGGGTTTAGATATATAGACAATGATTCTGAACAACATGAAGGACAAGGGGAATTCCCTTTAGATTACCCTCCCCTTCCAAGGAGGTCCGACAGAATACGAAACAAACCCCAGACTTTTTACAATTACAATCACCCTTAATATCAACAGTGAATGAAATAGAGATTTCGAACAATCACAGAGATGATTTCATTACTGTGTTAGATAATGTTTACACCTACCATGGGTATAACATTTTCAATTACAGCCACATTTCTATTGATATAGAGCACTTTAATTTATTTTCAAAAGGTTTTAAATATGTTCCATATAGGAAAACAGATATGGTAAAAACTATTATAGATTTAAAATTGTTCATCAGAAAAAAAGAACCTAGCTTTATTTTTTGGAAATACAGATTCAGAATCGGTTTCAAATCCAGCTTTAAAGAGAAAAGGAACTTTTAACCCTCCGTTACACCCTCAATTGAAAAATCTTGAAACTATTTTAGAAAGGGAAATCAGAAGAGAGGTACAAAATCATAAAGTTCGTTCCAATTTAACACTAATAGAAAGACAATATTTGGATGAGTTAAAAGCAGACTGTACCATCAGAATTATGCAACCCCGATAAAGGGGGCGGTACAGTCTTGATGGATACTATTATCTATGAGTCTAAAATGAAAGAAGAGTTACAAAACTCTAGTAAATATAGTCTAGCATCTATGAGGTGAATATAGCCAATTCAAAAATACACATGTTGTTGGATGATTTATTACTAGAAGGTTCTCTTAATTTGGATATATATAAGTTTTGTACAACAAATTTCCCAGAGTACCTTCGGTATTTGGGATTCCTAAGGTCCACAAAAATCCTAAGGACCCACCTTTAAGGTTGGTAGTTTCCTCTGAAGGTTCCATAGCTTCTTTTATTTCGCAGTTTTTGGATAATAAACTTAAAAAAATAGCATTTGAGGGTTCAGCAGTATTAAAAGACTCATGGGATTTATTAAGACTTTTAAAAACAGAATTATGTCATGATTCATTGATATTTATTACAATGTATGTTGTGGATTTATATGGTTGTATACCCCATGAAGTAGGTCTAAATTGGTTGGAAGAATATATGTTAAAGTTCAGAAACTTCTCAAACATGGATTTTAATAATATACTTTTATTCATGGAAATAGTTTTAAACAACAATTTTATGTACTTCGAGGGAGAATTTTACAAACAGATAAAAGGGGTGGCGATGGGAGCAGGATGTGCTCCTACATTTGCCAATATCGTACTTTCTTGGTGGGAAGATCAATTCATTTTAAATAGTGAATTTAAAGGTTGTTGGACACTATACAAACATTTTCTGGATGACATATGTATATTATGGACCGATACAGAACAACAATTCATTGAATTTTTGAATTATATTAAGCCCACTACACATTTTTTGGATTTTACATATAATATTGACCATAAGACTTTAAATTTTTTGGATATTAGTGTTTCAAAAGAAATGGGTAGTTTTAGTTCAAAAATTTTTAGGAAACAAACTTTTTCCAATTCTTATTTGCATTTTAATAGTGGCCACCCTTACTTTCAGAAGAGAAATCTTATTAAAGGTCAATTGGTAAGGATTAGTCGGATGACATCTAACGACACAGAATTTATGGTCAAAAGTAAAAAGGTCTGTGAAATGTTCAAAAGTAGGGGTTATCCAACAGACCTAATATGTCAGATAGAAAGAGAGGTTTCTGAAGGTAGAAAAGGTAGGTTTGGACCTATTTTGGGAACAGACCTGGTCAACCTTCCTATAACCAAAGATTCAATTCCAAGAAAAGATGATAAAGACCCTAAAGGGACATGCATTCTTGATTATAATGGAGACTCTAATATTATAAAAAGAATAGTGAATAGGGAATGGGATAGATTTCAACAAATTTCAGACATTGATCCTAAAGTGTTAGGGCCTTTACATTTTATATATAGACGGGATTTGAATTTCAAGAACATGTTTGAATTTGGAAGCAGAAAAGCAAACACAAGTTGCCGTTTAAAACACGGCACATATAAGTGTGGGATGTGTTCCCAATGTAACTTCATAGTGAATGCTTCTTCTATTGAAATTCCTAGTAGGAATAGGCATATCACGAATAATGTTCATGCAAATTGTAATAGTTCAGGTTTAGTTTATTTAGCTACATGTAAAGTCTGTAATTCATTTTACATTGGGAAGACCAAACGGAAACTTAAGACGAGAATTTATGAACATTATTATGAGATAAATAAGGCCAATTCTAAAAATGCATTATTTCGTCATAAGATGACCTGTCCACAATCTATTTTTTCTTTTTTTGTTCTTGAAATTGTTTCTAGGGAAATACGGGGAGGTATGTGGGAGGCAAAACTGGAATATAGGGAACTGTTTTGGCAAATTATTTTAGAGGCCAACAGGAATTACGGTTTAAATGAAATGTTGTCTTTTATACCTGTTTTAAAACTTAGATCAGCTAAACTGTAAAAATTATTAATGTCGTTTTATCATGTGCCACTAGAGGGCATTAGTATATTATTCATTTCCTTCAACATGAGCGAATTTTTTAATTAATTGAAGTTTGTTATATATACAAATATATATATATTTTTTTCATTTTCTCATGCATTATTATTATGACTAAATTAGTTTTTTACAGAAGATTTTAGGGTAATAATAATGACTATTTATTTATTTATATTCTTGAAAATTTCGAAAATGGAAGTTTTATTTTAATTATTACTGGATATCCAATGATGTTTTGTATTTGAATTGACACTGAGGTATTCCTGGGGTAAACAGCATTTGAATCCATGAAGATTTATCTGAAGAAGTGTTTTATACAAAATGCAGAATTTTGTTCCACAGCGTTAATAAAGTATTTTGATGAATCTATCCCTCCAGCACGTCTCTTATTAGCCGTGTTTCTCCCGCTTGTGGCTCTGACTGATCTAGTTTTTTGGTTATTCATCAAATCTGGGTTTGCCATGGCTGTATGGCACAGGTCACCACCTCTGAAGCAAAGCGGTGGCGACAAAAGCAATGTAGAAGGTCTTCCTAACTACTTCTACATGGGTGTCGAGACTGGACTGTCAACCTGAGATATAACTTCTTCTGTGCTCAGTGGATTGCCACCTATATGGTAGCAGGGCTAAATTGTTTTTCCTGAGGTAGATAACTTAGGCCATTGCTCTGACCAGGACAGTTTCTGTGAGACCCTTCAAAATGGAAATCTAGATCAGATGTGTCTTCCAGGATTTGCAGTCATCTGCAAAGTTTGTCAAGTAGACCTTTTTGCCTCCTGTCTGAACAAACAGCTGGCAAGATTCTGCTCCAGAACTCCATGCAAGAAATCCTGGAAGACAGATGCCTTTTTTTCCTTGGACAGGAATGTTCCTGTATGCTTTTCCACTCTTTCCACTAATATCCAAGGTACTTCTCACGATTCAAAAGTCTTACAATAAAATATTATGTCTCATGATTATTCTTTATAGAGATCCATTATGATCCTCTCCATGGCTTTGCAGATAAGGCTTGTCAAGCTAATGGGCCGGTAATTTCCAGGGTCGGTGGAGGTGTAGTTTTTTTTCATAAATGAGTCAAATAAAATGTTATAATATGTTTATAGCAAAAGAAAAAAATGAAAAGTAGATGCATGATTATGCAAAACATAGCTTCACATAAATTGTAGCTGTACTTTCGAGTGCCTTACAATTGCATTCTCTCTGTTTGTGCTAACAGATAGCTGAAGGAGAAGTATGCGCTGAAGGAGCTAAGGGATGTTATGATGTTATGCTATAAACAGTCTAGTTTCAGAATGCTAATAAAGAAAAAAAATGTGCCAGGAATCTTTTGAAACCAGATTAATTAACAATACCCTCTGGCCTTCTCAGGCTGGGGGATGAGTCTTTGTAAGGATATCTATAAGGGATCTAGGACTGTTGAATGAAAGTTCAACAGTCCGAATCCACTATCACCAAACACACTTTAGCAAAAGTGCTTTTCACCGAAAAAGCGCTTTCACTAAAGTGTGTTCAAAAAAAAAAAAAAAAAAACAGTAAATTAATGTTTATGCAGGCGGACAAGCCCCCTGCACCCCCCATGTGGGGGACTGTGCCCCCACACCCCCCTACTTTAATATTCTCACTCCGAGATCGCACTACAGTGAGGAGAAGGGAAGTTTTCCCTTATCCGCACCGTAGTATGGTCTCCGCAGCAGTCATACCCCCACAACTCCCTCTAGCTGCAGGCATACTTCTGTGAAAGTGCTTCTTTGGTGAAAAGCACTTTCACGTAAGTATGCCCGGCCATTTTTGTTTCGGTTACAAATTCCTTCAGGGATTAGTACGGATCCCATCTGTAAAATAGTGTGTACTGGTACTGAATGTTACAAAGTTAAAAGATAAATTCTTAGACCAGGTGGTATATGTTTTAAAAAGGCATACTTGTCAAGTGTTCATGTGAAGCTCTAAGAGAGAATCATGAGGGATGAGGATATTTTTAAATACATTGATTCACTGAATATAATGTAACGTCAAAGTTCTGCATGAATGAAATTGATAAGAAAAGTTATCTATGTAGTGTTTTTTCCTTTGTTCTTTGACACTGATTTGAAAATCTTGGCTGTCAGTCTCCCAGCACTGTTTATGGAATAAACCAGTACTTTTTACATCCTGAAGCATTATTCTTAACTCAAGCTAAAACTCTGTTATTTATTTGTGAACTTTAACATTTGGTACAGCGACTCAGATTCTGAACTTTGGTTTTACTGTAGGGCAGTGTGAAATAAAGTACAAGGGCCCAGAAGAGAAAGTTCTTCTGTGAATTCCACTCTGTTTTGTACGGGGTAGTCAGAGATTCAGATACCCAACTATTCACGCTTTGCAAACTGCTGCTAGACTAAATGGGGAAAATGGATTTGTGAAAAATGTTTTTTTTTTCTCTCTGTTAGATAATTGAAGTTAAAAGAGTGAAATGAGTGAATAACTGTTTTATTAAATGACTGCGTTTGCTTGTTAGAGATATGTAAAGTAATAGTGGGAGGACCCACAGGAAATAAGGAAAAGTTTATTAATGTGTATGCACATACAACAAAAAGGGAAAATTAACACAAGGAGGTGCCTTGTGATGAGGGCAGTACCCTCAAGAGTAAAAAGTAAGAGGCATGAGAGATGTTTTATGTTGTTTAATATATGAGTGAAAAGAAAAAATAAAGTTAAAGTTAAAACAAGTTCATGAGCCTATAACATGCTGGGACATAGGTGTGTGTGCTGGTAAATCAACTTCATGAGCCCATAGCATGTTGGGAAGTAGGTGCAACTGTGTGAAAGTACCCTCAGAGGGTCTGAAAGAGTGGTCAGTTTTTGGACAAAGTAACTATCCACCCTCTTATCCCAATTGCAATGCTGGATCTGTACACTTTGAGCTCATGACGGGACTAAAGCAAGGCACTGCTGTGGGAAAAGCTGGTGGAAACCTTCCTTTGTCATTGCACAATGACAGAATTCCTATCCTTACTCCCTGAATGGTGTGTGAATTGATGTAGTCATTTTTATTCCTGAATTACTAGGATCCAGAATCTACAAGGTAAGTCTTAAAAGGGAAAATGGGAGCAAGGTTAAGCAAGCAGGATCAAATCCCTGTAAAGGGAGCACCTGAATATGTTATGTATCACAATTATGGAAAAAAGTTGTAAGTATTTGAATGAGTGGTTTCAGCTTACTAAAAATTGCTCTGGTGAAGTATTTCCATTAAATGGAACTTATGATGAGGATAAATTAGTAAAAATGAAGGGTATTTTGGAAAAAAAAAGAAAAACAAAGTAAGTGGGGAACAAATAGCAGTATTTTATTCTTGGTATACTGAAGCTCTTAAAAGGGAAAAAGTGTCAGCATTAAGGGGATTACAGGATGCTAATAAGAAGTTGCTACAACAGGTAAAGGAGGTCAAGAAGGCAGTACAGACCAGTTAAAAGGGATCCCTTTATCCTGTCTTGGCACGTTTGGAATAAACTGGAGATGGCCAAAAAGCAGAGACTTCTGAAGAGGATGATAATCCTCCAGTAGCTCCTGCACCCCCACCCCCATATGTACCAGTACGGGTGGCTCCTGTACAAGATTCTGCTGTTTCTCAGACCCCTGCATTTTGGAAAACTGTCCATTGGGCACCAGGCCGACTGTTACATCTTAACCTAGTTCACCTGTTTAACCCTCATCTTCAGAACAGGCATCTGCAGTCGAATAGGTTTCGTCTTCTAGTTTTTTTTCTTCTTCTTATCATTTTCAACGACTTTCTACCTCTCCAACAGATCATTAGTATTTGGCACTCCTGTGGCTCATCACTCATGCTCACGTGCTAGGGTAGGACAAGAGGCTATTGCCTCGAGAGGATCTTTTGGTACCTCTTAGAGAAATTTTGGGGGCTATTAATAGAGAGCTTGTTCATTGCCCTTGGACCCCCACTGATTTGCATACTATGTCTAAACGTTTTCCAAATATTAGAGAAGATCCATTAAGGTTTAAGGAGGAATTAAAAACTATAATAGAATGTTACAACCCTGCTTTGGCAGATTTAAAACAGCTGCTTTGGGTAGTTTCTTCAGATGAAATAAGAAAACAGTTACTTCTGAAGGCTGAAATAGCTGATTTTACTCTCACAGGAAATGCACTAATAGACAAAAGATAAGGCTGTTAAATAAAATTACAGAAGTGTGACAAGTTAGGACGGATTGGTCTAAGATATAGGCATGTAAGCAAAATAAAGGGGAAGCCCCTGCAGATTATTTGAGTCATCTCAAAGCAGTGTTTGCTAGACATTCAGGAATACCAGACACAGAAGACAAAGCTAAGCCAGCTATTGCAGTTGCTTTTGTGCAGGGTTTGCAAGCCTCTGTACAAAACTAAATAAAGCAAGTGCTTATATACTGGCAGGAAACGGACTTGGAGTCCTTATTAAGTGATGCAAATCATCTTGATGAGTATCAGAAAAAAATGGAGGAAGGATACTGAGGATACGCTGTTAACTTTGCACAGAAGGCAACTAGAAGCCCCAAGGGGATGGAGCAGAGGCAGGGGAAGGGGGAGAGAAATTGCTAGGGAATTTAGTAAAAGTGCTGGTCAAGGGGAACAGGGAGCAGCTGGTTGGCAACAATGAGCTGGCAGTGCCCCTCCTGCCTCATCTGATGCATTTTGCTTCAATTGTGGTGAAGCAGGATATTGGCGAAGAGAATGCCCACACAAGCGAATGGCGAGAGTCCAAAATACCTGGACTGAATAGCAGCCAAATTATAACAATGCTGTATTTCCTCCATCACCTCCTCAAATTGGAAGGCATCAGGAATCACTGCACTGACTATGTCAGAGTAATAAAACAGAAATAAATATTGATCCTTTTTCTGCCAATAGATCAAAAGGGACCCTATGCTAAGGTAGAAATAAATTCAAAGACAATTCCTTTCCTGGTGGACACTGGAGCCATTAGGTCTGTATTAAAAGTTACATCAGATAGTCAGATACCAGTATCAAAACATAAATTAAAGGCAGTTGGAGTAATAAATGTTACTGTTATGTATCCTGTTTCAGAACCTGTACCCATTTCTTTAGGACCAATTAAAGAAAGGCATTCTTTTTTTTTTTTGAGTACTACTGCACCTGTAAGTTTGGTAGGGAGAGACCTGTTATGCAAACTGGGTTGTACTATTTACTGTACACCAGAAGGGGTTTATTTGTGGTGTTCCAAAAGAATCAGATGTGGAAGTATTAGCGATCTTAGCAAAAGTTGAGGAACAGCCTTTTGAAGAGATACAGACAGCTGAAAAAACTGTTGCAGCAGGTACCTGCTGACTTATGGGCTAAACATACTAATGAAGTAGGTATATTAAAATCTGCAGAACCAGTAAAAATAAAAATGAAAAATCATCTACTGAAGCCAGAAGCAGAGCAGGGAATCAAACCTGTAATTCAGTCCTTGATACAACAAGAAATAATAGTGCCAGCTAAAAGTCCTTGTTATACTCCAATTCTCCCTGTGAAAAAGCCAGGAAAAGATACTTATAGATTTGTGCAAGATTTGAGGGCTGTGAACAATACAGTATTACTAACTTTTCCTGTGGTTCCAAATCCAACAATGCTGAGTTGCATACTACCTACAGCAAAATATTTTTCAGTGATGGATCTGTGTTCAGCATTCTTTGCTATACCTATGCACCCTGAAAGTCAGTTTCTGTTTGCTCTTACTTATAAACAACAGCAGTATACAAGGACATGGTTGCCACAAAAATACAGTGAATCTCATTCAGTATTTTCTAAAATTCTAAAAAAGGATTTGGAAAATGTGACATTTCCAGGTGGGTCTGTGTTAGTGCAATATGTAAATGGTTCACTAATAGCATCTGATTATTTTCAGCAGTGTCCCCAGGATATCCTACATCTTTTAACTATTCTTGCATAAAAAGGATACAAGGTGTCAAGAGAAAAATTACAGCTATGGTCATCTCAAATACATTACCTTGGTCATCTGATATCTCAGGATAGCAGGCAAATGTTACCATTCTTGTACTGAGCCAATAGCTAAAGCCCCACGTCAAACTACTCAGTGTCAGCTTAGATCTTTCTTAGGTACGATATTCCAGACAGTGGATTTCTAACTATGCAGAAATTGCTAAATGTTTGACAAATCTTTTAAAACAAGACACACCAGAGCTTTTCCCTCAGGATAGTGAAGAGGAAAGTTAATTACAAAATTTAAAGCAGGCTTATTGGATTATGGAAAGACTTTCATTTTATTTTGTCATGAAGGAAGTGGATTTGCTCAGGGAGTGCTTGCACAGGAACATGGGGACAGCTATCATCCATTAGCTTATTACAGTACAGCACTTCATTCTCTTACAAAGGGATTTCCACCATGCTTAAGGGCGGTGGCTGCCACCACCATTCTAGCCAATCTTGTGCAGTTGCTGGTGCTCGGGCATGATCTTACAGTAGCCATTCCTCATTCTGTATCATCTCTCTTATTTAAAATAAAAACTCAAACCCTCTCGACTGCATGTCTAACTAAATATGAACTTACTTCTTCTTACTTCTCCCTGATCCATCTATTTCTCTCGTACACTGTCCTGTTCTAAATCCTGCATCTTTGTTACCAACCTCTGAGGATAGTGAAGAGCATGAATGTGTGTGTGTGTGTGTGTGTGTGTGTGTGTGTGCATGCATGTATGCGTGTGTGTGTGTGTGTGCGTGCATGCATGCGTACATAGATGCCGGAAGCTGTCAAAGACTGGAGGGGGGGTGGAGGGTGACAGGGGCACTTAGTGAACTAAAAAGGGTAATTTTTTTATAACTATTTGCTACCACAACATAGGTTTACTTGGAGGACATTTTAAGCTTAGTCAATTCCCTTTTGGTGCTTGAATTAACATTTTCTGATTGGTCTTAGCTATCCCCATGGCTGACAATTGTATATTAGCCCTAGTGAGAACAACTGTGATCATACCATAGATAATTTGAGAGGGCCATGTAAGGGATGCAGCATTTAGGAACTGCCTCTATCCATTAGTGGCATGAGGGGCATTCCTGAAGTACATTTTCTATTACCCATCCTTAGATCCAAGTTGCATTTGAATATGGATGGATGAGCTTTGCTTTATTTTTATGGATAGTCTGTTCTGGAACAGTGGTAGCCTCTGTGATATATATCCATCTCTCCACAACATTCAGTTTAGATACCTGGACTGAGTATTTCTGATGCCATTTGACTTGCTGATGTTCAGTGGGTCCTTCTGTATTATGTCAGAGGATGCTTTGTACGCCAGACATGTCACCTCTAAGCACTCTGTAGGATACTGAGTATAGTAATAAGTCTCTGAGGTGGTCCATGCAAAACCTGTTGTTTAGGACTTGTATCCTTTTAGTAAGGTATCTCTGAAGGTATTCTAATTGTTGCATGGGGCTGGACAGATACATGCCACAGTGGGCATTATACAAAATGACTGACATAATGAGAGCTTTGTAAAGGGGGACAACAACATCTCTAGATCTAGTCACAATCAATTTGTTTATAAGCTGTGCAATATAGAAAGGCTTTCTTTAGACTCTGGGCACATGTTGGTCAAAAGTTAGGTCACTGTACTCACAAGTTCCCAAATGCCAAACAACTGGATCAGTTCTCAGAGGGCATTGTCATGATTTTGACACCAGTTATTATTTGGGACAGACCTTCCTGCATGATGGTTAAGTCATTTGGGGATTCAATAACTTCTCCTAGCTTGCAGTCATCTCAAACTTAGCTGGCCAAAGCTCTTTGGTATTCCATTTTACTTTTGAGATGTATATGCCAAACAGAAAAAGTTTCAGCACCGAACCCTGGGGGACTCCATTGGTGATTGGTCTTTTCCCCTGTTTTGATCTCCTGCATCCTGTGAACCAAGTTGGCAATGCAGCTGGTGATGTAAGTGATTGCTCCTACATTATTCATCTTTTGTACTACACCTGAGTAGGGGGTTGTGTCAAAAGGCTTGGCCAGATCAAGGTAATGTGGTGTTCATAGGTTCATAGGTTCATACTAGGCTATCTGCCCTAGGGCATTTATAAGCCTAGCCAGAGTATGTTTAGCTTTCGCCACCCATTTTAAATTAATTTTGCTATGCCCTTTTTTGAGGTTAGTGTGAACTGTTTTACCTTCATCCATTGCTTTGGTAATAAGAGTAAAGCTTAAAATTTGCCCATGATTTTGAGCCTTTCACACTTTCCTCTGGGTGGTTTTCAAACACATTTTTAGGGCCATGCATACATGTATGCACTCCTTGATTCACCTTCCTGATTGTATTAAATTATATTCCTTGTATAATACAGCACACTTGTTAGACTTGTTAGAGTGCATTTTAAATTTATTGTTTAAACATTTTTCCAGTAGGCAATGAAAGAAAAATGCATTAACCAATAATGACAAAACTGCCCTATTCAGAACATTTCCATCATAAAGGTCTACTTCCACACATAACTGCATTTTAAATTTATTGTTTGAACATTTTTCCAGTACGGAATGAAGCAAAATGCATACACCAATAATGACAAAACTGCCCTATTCAGAAAATTTCCATGATAACAGTCTATTTCCACACACAATTGCATTTTAAATTTGTTGTTTGAATGTTTTTTCAGTAGGCAATGAAGCAAAATGCATGCACCAATAATGACAAAACTGCCCTATTCAGAACATGTCCATGATAACAGTCCACTTCTACACACAATATATAAATACAGAATCACAGTAGTGTAAGCCATAGGCATGTTGCACAGCTTCTTGAACTTATTTTCAATGGGGGGGGGGGGGCAAAAGGCCAAAAACCAGGGACACATTTTAAACATTGCTTGTATAATTTTGGAAAGTTGCTTGCATAAAATGTTGTGTTACCACCATGCATTTTACTGCCAAGTCTTGAACCCAGAACCCTGTGCACTACAGTCAGAGCAACATACCACTAAGCTAAACCAGCAGTTTCTTGAAAGACAGGAAGACAAACTTAAATGGCTATCATATCATTTAGTGAATTCAGTTCTCACTTCTCACCATAGCTCTCAACCTCTTAGCACAAAAATACAGAACAAAGCCAATAATGGGGGAATACAGCCCCAAAATAGGGACACATTTCAAATACTGATTTTATAACCTTAGAAAATTGCTAGAATAAAAGGTTTTGTTTTACCACTCCTGCAAACCAGAGGAACAGAACAAAAATGTGTTCACAAGTGATGGTGGCTAGGGACTTTAGGCTCTTTTCACCTGTACCCAAGGTACAGGGTTTGAGCCTGAGTACCTCTAGCCACCAGATGTATTCCACTGGGGGCATTTTTACACACACACACCAGCTTACTCACTCTGAAAATGTCTCAAAGTATATCCCAACAGCCAGTCCAGACTCCATCCTCAGGCTGGTAGCCCTGACGTAATCGTGCGCAAAATAAATAAGTAATTCAGGATGGTTCCGGCACCCATGCATGCATATGTGTGTGTAAGAAGTAGGTAGATATATGTGTGTGTGCATGTGTGACTAATTATCTGCTTTCTCCTATGAATGACTTAAAGGACACTCCTATACTCAACGCTGAACTGGATCTATTTGTGGATGGTTCCTGTGGAAATGATCAAAATTGAAATCTGGTAGTCAGAATATTTATCTGCACCAATAATGATGTTTTGCTTCAACAAAGAATAGAGGGCATAAATTCTGGCCAAGTTCCTGTTAGTGGCTCTATAAAAGGCTTGTGAGTTAGCCAAAGACAAAGCTGCCAATTACACCAACAGTCACTATGCTTTTGGTATAGTACATGCTTTTGTGCAACTTTGGAAACAGAGGGGTTTTAACTTCAGCAGGAACTCAGATTATTATTATTATTATTTTTTTTTTGCGAATGCTCTATTACAGTCTCTTTTGTTACCTAAAGGATTAGCAGTAGTTAAATGTAATGTCCTAGTTAAATGTAATGTCAGTCAAAAGGGTATAGATACTGTTTCAAAGGGAAATAATTTGGCAGATCAAACTGCTAAGCAAGCTGCAGAAGGACTTTGTGCAAATTTTCATGTGATGTTATTGCAAGACAGTGATGATGTGTTTGATTTTAAGATAGTATGAGCTTTCCAAGCTGAAGCATCACGGGGAGAAGTTCAGAGGTGGCTTAAAGACAGATGCACTAAATCCACTGATGAGTTATGGCAAAATCCGGATGGCTGGTGGCACCTGTCTTCTTGCTGCTACCTTAACTGGTAAGGGCATATCATTTACCAGCCCATGGAGGTAAGAGAGCTTTATTTAATCAAATTAATTGAAACTGGTACTGCCCTCAGGTATCTTTGATACTTCAGTATGTTAATAACTGTACAACATGCTTAGATCATAATGTTAGCAAAAATACAAACATTAGGGCTGCATGCTTACTACCACCTTGGGGACCTTTTTTAAATGTACAGCTGGACTTTGTCCAGATGCGAAAGGTCTGTAAAATACATTTTATATTGGTGGTGATTTGTATGTTTTCTGCATGGGTGGAAGCTTACCCATGTCACAAAGCAGATTCCATAACAGTTGTTAAAAAACTTGTATTTGAATTTATACCTAGCTTTGGTGTACATTGTACTATCAATAGTAATTAGGGTACTCATTTCAATAATTCCCTGATTAGATTACTATGCCAGATTTTTAATACTAAGTTGAGTCTTGACTGTCCCTTAAAAATAAGATTTCAAAGACAAACTTTAAATGGCCAGAGGCACTGCCCTTAGTCCTAATGAACATGAGAAGTACAATAAATACTACAAGGAGACTTAGTCCCTACGAGATATTAATGGGGAGACTTACGGCCCTTCCAGCCACTCTCCCTGTATTAAATGAAGAATTAACTTAAACAGATGATGTTATATTGTCTTACTGCACAAAATGTATTTATTTCTTGCAGCAGTACCACAGAACTGTACTAAAAGTTCTTCAAACACCTGACCAGCCCTGTCACCAACTGTAGGCCAGTGACTGGGATTATGTTAAATCTTTCCAGAAAAAGAACAGAGTCCAAAGTGGAAAGGCCCTTTCCAGGTGCTGCTCACAACTTTTACTGCCATCCGCTGTGCAGGACTACTGATGTGGATCCATTCTTCACGCTGTAAGAAGACTTGCCATGTGGGGACCCCAGACAAATCATCTTTGTTAGCAAAGGAAAATCAAAGTGCAAAGGGCAAATCATCTGTCCCATTGAAGGATTAAAAGTGAAAATCAACCCAGACAGCAGTCTATGATGAATCCAGAGATAGCAGGTACTTCTGATTATTTTCTGTTGCTCTTTCCATTTATAAACTGGTCAAGAGAAAATAGCTTCCTCTTGATTCTTCAACAATATATGGTGGACTTAAATGTGACAAACTGTTGGGTATGCTTGCCTATACCTCATCATGCTAAGGCAGGAATAGCTATGATTCTATTCCCTGCATCACAGGTGACTTTTGAAAAGGATCTTAGTGACACTAATCTGACTTTATGTAATGTGACTGACATAAAGTTCTGTCTCTTCAGCTTGCAACCACAAATCATGGAAACATATGCTATGCCAAAAATCAAACTGTACCAGTGGGAACCAGGAAATGCAATGACACTGGACATGAAACTGTGTTGAACTCTTTACACATAAAAAGCTGACTCAGGGAGTGGCATAGGTATGACACAGGATCGCTACTACATTTGTGGTGATTGTGCCTACCCATGGCTACCCACAAACTGTTTCAGATGTTGTTTTGTGGGCTCTATTACTCCTACTATACAACATTTTGAGAACCCTCCAGCAGGCAGACTAAAAATAAATGGGCAATTCACTGGGCAGAGCAAGTATTTTCAGTCATTACTCGTGCATATGGAGTGCAAAGGACAATGCTCGATATCACCATGCTTGCTCAAAATCTTCAGGAGGTAGAAAACCATACTTCGACATCACATCAAAATGGCAAATCAAAAAAATGACTAAAATTTGAACTGTAGTATTACAAAATCGGCTGGCATTCAACATAATACTAGCAGCCGGGGGGGGCATGTGCCCTTATAGGACGTTACTGTTGTTCTTTTATTAGTGACTATCATGATGAACTAGAAAAGATGGCCAATTTCATGGAGCAGAGCACCAAGGACCTTGACAGCACATCTAAGCAGCGAACACTTTTTGGATGGTTGGGCAATGTATTTGGTAACCTGGAAACCAGTATATTACAAGGTATCATTACAATAATTGGCATTATTATTTTAGTTGTTTTAATATTTTCTGTTCTAAAGGCTGTAATTACAAAATACTTAACCTCACCTGCATGTACAATGCCACTTAAAAAAGTATCTGGTAATGAACTTAAAGTAAATGAAAGTTCAATCACTATAGATGATGAATACTATGATGCTGAAGCATATTTTATCAAGTTAAGAAGAATTAAAATATAATTGTGTGTGTTGTGTGACACAAAGTGTCAAATGGGGAAGGATTGTTACAGAAAAATATTATGTTTCATGGTTATTCTTCACAAAATACATATTAACTTGTAGTTTCTTTGCAAATGAGTTAAAATGTTATAATATGTTTATGTCAAAAGAAAAAAATGAAAAATAGATGGATGATTATGCAAAATGTAGTTTCACATAAGCTGCAGCTTTATTTTCAAGTGTCTTGCAATTGCACTCTCTCTGTACTGACAGATAACTGAAGGCAAAGTAAGTGCTGAAGGAATTAAGGGATGTTATGATGTTATACTATGCTTAAAGAGTCTAGTTTCAGAATGCTAATAAAAAAAAAATGTGCCAAGAATCTTTTGAAACCAGATTAATTAGCAGTATGCTCTGGCCTTCTCACGCTGGAGGATAAGTCTTTGTAAGGATATCTGTAAGATAGTGTCTACTCATACTGAATGTTACAAGGTTAAAAGATAAATTCTTAGACCAGGCAGTCTATGCTTTAAAAGGGCATATTTGTCAAATGTTCACTTGAAACTCTAAGAGAGAATCATGATTCATTGGAAGTAATGCATTGTCAAAGTTCTGCATGCATGAAATTGATATGAAAAGGTATATATGTACTGTGTTTTCCTTTCTTTTTTGAGACAGATTTAAAAATCTTGGAAGGCAGTCTCCCAGTGCTGTTTATGGAATAAAACAGTACTTTACACATTCTGAAGCAGTATTCTTGACTCAAGACTAAAAGGTAAAACTCTGTTATTTATTCATAAACTTTAACAGAAGAAGTTCCCTAAGATCACTGCAGTGACTTCCTTCTGGGCCAGGCAATTGTGGGTCTCCCTTCTTTTGGAACTGGGCAGGGGCAATAACCACAAGCTTCCTCAGAGACTGGATATACTCACACAAGAACAGGATTGTCTGATACACTCCAACATCAGCTGACTGCCTGGTTGATAAGTCTTAATTCCTTTTAGGCACGTATTTACTGAGGATGTGCAGCAGTTACTGATGGGGACAAGAAAGCCTGCTGTTAGAAAATCATATATTAACAAATGGAAAAGTTTTTCTAGATGGTGCCTACAACATAACCAGCACCATTCAGGGTTAGTTGGTCTTTGATTTTACAATATCTGTGTGATTCCTATCCTACAGCCTTTCTTACTTCTCTGTCAAGGTTCATTTATCAGCCATTTAGTATGTCTGTGCATAGATCCTCCTCTTTCATTGCAGTCTCATGTTAAAATCTTCTTGAAAGGGGTTTGGCATAAGAGGCCTCCAAGAAAACTGGTGGCCCCTCCTTGGGATCTTAATTTTGTGTTAGAGAAGCTAACACTTGCTCCATTTGAACCAGATAACCTGGGTGACTTGAGGTTCTGAA
This sequence comes from Protopterus annectens, assembly GCF_019279795.1. NCBI lineage: Eukaryota > Metazoa > Chordata > Ceratodontiformes > Protopteridae > Protopterus > Protopterus annectens. The sequence goes on along the minus strand of NC_056743.1, from coordinate 624,486,345 downwards.
TATGCAAAACATTTTACTGATTGCACTGACTTCTGCAAAAAGGGTATCTGAATTGCAAGCTCTTGCGGTGAGTCAGTTCTGTCTCATTTCCACAGGGACAGGACTTAAGAACTAGTCATTCCTTTATGGCTAAAGTGGTATCGAAGTGTATTTTAAGCCAAACTATCCATCACTCTGTTGTCTTTCCTGATCTCAAAAATAAGTGAGAAAGGACACTCCTTACCTTGGATGTCCATAGACAACTTTGGTACTGTCTTGACAGAAATAAATCTTTCAAATCATTGGATCAATTGTTCATTTCTTGTGAAGGTAAGAAGGGACAATCTGTGTCAAAGCAGACTATTTCCAAATGTACCAAGAATAACATTTTGTAATACACACCAGAACAAAATTATTCCAGTCAGGGTCAAGGGCCACTCAACCAGGGCCTTGGCTTCATCTATGGCTTTTTGGAAATTATAGATGCTTCAACTTGGTCCTCTGTATATACTTTTCAAAGCACTATACACTTGATTCCTTCTCTAAGTCAAGATCAGGCCTTGCAAGGACCATTCTCTAGGGGCTCCTGAATTCTTCTCCTTCCACCACCCAAATGTGGTAAGTTACGGTAATCCACCTACATAGCTAAGGCTATTGCTGCAGTGATTAACATCATGGAAAAATACCATAACAGTAGATGTTTCAATGATTACTGCTGCAGAAGCACTCCCTCCCACCCTCTATCCCCCTTGTTTTATTGTGTTGTTTATGCCACAGTGTGAACATGTATTTTGTTCTTCCCCGCAGTGTCCTTACAGGCCTCAGCCTCACTCCCTCTGTCGGTAGGACAGCTCTGAAGGGCGTGGCACCCTTACCTCTTATTTGGCTCATTTCTATGCAACTTACCTGAAGACTAAAGCTCTGTAAGCAGAGTAGCTTCGAAGGAGTGTCATGGAATATTGGAAAATGTGTCCCTATATACATATTCCCTGCTTTAGCAATTTCCTTTGATTGGTGTGTCATTTTTTCACACTAAAGGTTTTTTCTTTCTTTAGTGTAGGTGTAGATATTTGAGGCAGCATTTTTCTTACTGAATAGCCAGTTTAAGTTATAATGTGCATTTTGTAGTTGTTGTATTTGTTGTCATATATTTGTCTATTTAGTTATACAAAAGCAGGATCACTGCTTGTGTGTGACTAGTTTATGCTGGTAAAAGAAGTTTGGCCTTAACTACACTGTTGGATGACCTTCGACTTGATATATGCAAGCAAATAGGTTGAGAGGTATGGATATTTGCTGTCCTCTGCAAATACTTATGCCCCATTCCGCATTACTTTGCGGCACTCCATGTTTTACATTGCATTACATCCATATTCGGCTTTAGGCACTAACAAACCTTATGGTCACTGGGGCCACTCTGGTCCTTGGGGGCCCCCAAGCACAGCAAGTTATTTTACTTTAATTTGATATGTTTTACATTTGTCAAACAAACAAAAGCTAGGACAGCAATTGTGTGTACTTAATAAACAGGTAGATAATAATAACTCTTATTTATATCTCCTTTACAATTCAGAGATATCTCTGGATATAGTAATGGTGTTTTGTCAAGTTATATGCCTCATAATTTCTTTAAATATTTTACTGTTGACAAAGTGCCCTTGACTTAGTTAAATCTTGCTGGTAGGCATTCCCTCATCTAAAACTAAAATCATAGCCAGCTGTAAACACCTGCAGTACCTGTGGCTGCAAGGGTCCCCTCAATTATCATTGACTGTGTTGGGACCCCAGAAAAGCTGCTGATTGTTGAGGGAAGATAAGGAGAAAAAAGATTATTCATTTTCCGATCAGATGCTTCAGCCAAAAAAGGGTTCTGATATGACCCTGGTAAGATAAGGCTGATAATCTGCGAATGAACATGAGCAAGGCGAACACTAGAGGTCAGCAGCTCAGAGTGACCGATCTCAACACTTATCTTGGATTTTAAGAAGAGATGAAGCACCCAATTTTCAGGGATGGTTTTCTCTTTCTGGGAGTTTTATAAATATTGACAGAACATCACATACTATAATTCTCAATGTCTCTGCTCACGAATTCTGGGCAAAGCCAAAAATAATAGCAGTATATTTTATTTATTTATTTATTTTACATTTGTTTACCGGGAAATTCAGACTGGACACAGGTCCTTTTTCAGTGGAGGCCCAGGGAGAAAAGCTCCAGCAATAAGAAATGCAAACAATGTAAAAAGTTACAGTAAAACAAGAAAATTCCAGTAGCAGTTCACTATCACCAATAGTACAATGAACAGCAATAGAGTTCTTTAGAAGTTACATTAACATAACATGTGACACAAAAGTATATACATTTAAATAAAAGTGACTTACTCCTGCTGCTGTTTGATGACTGCTAAACAGTCACTGATCTGGTGTGGCAGTACCACTGTTAAAAATGTATTGCTGTTTGCTGAAATTAGTGTAAGAGTTGTATCATTATGACTTTTTCATGTGTGTGTGTGTGTGTGTATGTCTGTTAGGGGAAATGTAGTTGCACTGCATGTAATAGTAACACTTTGGCCATGTTTTCTTTCACTTACCATCACAAACATAGATCTTACACATGATAGGTGGCTATCTTTGGTAGTTTGGCAGGAAGAGGATGTATATCAAAGCAACTGTTCTTTGCCTCTGTGGCGCAGTGAGTAGCCTTCATTTGCACAGTGGTTGAGTTCTTAGCTGTAGCTTTTTACTGTGTAGGGTACACATGCCTTCCTGTCTGTGTATGCATATATCCATGTGCTCTGGTTAACCCCAGCACCTCAAAAATATGCAGCAGGTGAAATAGAGTTCCTCCAGTTTTCCTGAATGCAAATATGCAGAGTGTGAGTGAGTGTGTGTGTGTGTGTGTGTGTGTGTGTGTGTGTGTGTGTGTGTGTGTGTGTATACTCGCGTGTGTGCTCACGTGTGTGCAAATATCATTGATTTTATCTGTGCAAACACACACACACACACACACACACACACACACACACACACACACACACATACAATAATGACAGGCATGTACAGAACTTTTCTGGATAACAGTAAAAAAGCAATGCAGGGAGTGAAACTTTATTCCAGTTCTGCATGAAGAGTTCTTACAGTGTATCACTGTTGTAATTAAATGCCAGTCACTGTGAATGCCCCTTTGTGATATGGACCAACACAGTGTTGTACATGGTCTTGTAATAATGAAACAGCATTGTAGGACAATTCATTCTGTGAGTATCTGCAGCACAAACTAAATGGTTGTTTAGGATGGGTGGCAGTAACAGTGATAATTTGATTGAAAGCTTCCATGGAGTCTCCATCTTGACACATACTGGGGGCCCCAAAATGGTAACAGCAGACCTGATTGCATCTGGCTTACTATAGATTATGACATACATTAACATTATAGGGGATAGCAAGACTGCTATTAAGGGAGTCTTCCAAATAGACATGCCTAACTTTCAGGGGTGCTTGGCTAACTTGTGTTTGGGACAGTGTTGCAGTGCATTTTTTTTCTTCTTTTGGAATCATGAGGGGAGAATGCGGTCACAAATGACAAGTGTTTTGCTTGCTTTTTTGTATATAGTATGAAGGGAAGAACTCAGAACTTCTCAGGAAATTCTGTCCATGGTACTAAGGCAAAAAAGTTCATGGTAATGCTTTGGCCCAAGCATTTACTGTTTTGGAATTCAGCCTTTCATTTATAGGGTCATAAACTGAATACCCTAGTAAGACAATTTTGAAGATCCATATTGTTCTGTGCATTTTTTATTCTGTTTTTTGCTCAGTCAAAGACACTTCAGTCCTGAGTTCTGATGACAGATTGAAAGAGCCTTGCTTTTGTTTTTTAACCCATTCACAAAGCTAACATCATCTGTCTTTAGAAGAGACAGATGCTATTAAAAGTGATTGAGGAGGACTGGATCATCTAAGCATAAAGTTATCTGTTGTTAGTCAGCAGGCCTTTACCAGTATCGTCCTAAAAGTTGATGTATGGGGCCGCTATTAAGTATATCATTTGTAACCCATTCAAAAAGTTACAGTATCATCTGTTGTTAGAAATGACAGATACCATTAAAGGCGATCGAGAAGGACTGTATCATCTAAGTATAAATTTATCTGATATTGGTCAGAAGGCCTCTTCCAGTATAGTCCTAAAGCTGTTCTGTGAGGCAACTATTAGGTGTGTTCTGCTCAGGACTATTAACATGAAAACATTTCCTTAAGGTCCACATATAGCCCTCAGTGTCTTCCCATTCAGTGTGCTCACCACATACAATTTTGAGGATTTATTTAATTTCTTTCAGCCCCAGTCATAGCTGACTGCATCCCCTGCAGAGCCTGAGCTCTAGCATTGCTACTACCAAAGAATTCAGGGTCCAAATCTCCATTAAAACTTAGAGTCTGTAGTTTCTTTCAGCCCCAACCAAAGCAGACTGCATCCCCTGCAGAGCCTAAGCTCTAGCATGACTACAGTCAAAGAATTTAGGGTCCCGATCTCCATTAAAACTTAGAGTCTGCAGTATATGTCTGCACCATTTTCAATTTAGTTACCCTGTGCTAATTTTTCAGTTATAATTGGTTTATTGTTAACCTCTGTGGTGTGCACACTAAACTGAGGGTGCTGTAACATTGGCGTCCTCCCTCCTCCTCCTTATATGGCCCAAAATTGATAGCGCGTTCCTCACAGTCAAAGCGCATAAGGTATATCTTACTCTATGTTACCGGCCATTCTATAGTGCCAGAATGAAAGTCCTAGCATTTAAGGTATATTTTATTCTATGTTAGCTGCCATTCTAAAGTGCTAAAATACAGGTTTAGGTCCCATACATTATTACCATTTACTTATTTACAGGCTTTCACTAACCTGTTGAACCAATTCCTCCTACTGATTGTTTTTTGCTGAATTCTGGCACTGCTCTGCCTTGTGGATCTGGCGCAATTGTGATCCTTTTCTTACCTCTGTTTCTCACCTGATCTGTGATAGGCTTGCACTGATCATGTCAGAAACAGTATCCACTCCTTTGATTCTATCCAATAACCAAGACTATATCTACCTCTAAATGCCAAGATACCATTTTTAAAAGAAAACTTCCTTAGGGTCTACACATAGCCCTCAGCGTCTCCCCGTTCAGTGTACTCACTACATACAGTTTTGAGGATTTCTTTAATGTAAGTACTTATTCAACAGTATTTGCTTAGATTTGCTATTGTCTTACCTCTTCTTAATTTTATATTGGGCAACTTGTAACTGACAATAACTAATACATGGTGGCTGCTGTTACATATTACCTGTGGACATTAAAACTCGCTTAAAGTTCTGTTTCAAGGTATTAGTGCAGCTTGCTTATCATACTAGAGTTTAAGTTGTTCCAGTGTGCTTGCGTATTACAGCTAATTTTTTAGTACATATATTGTTGCATAATGTACTATTATTTAAAGGTGTTCCAGTGAGTTTTAGCATAGTACTGCTATTGTGTAAGACATACATGGTCGCCTTGTAGAGTGTGCTAGTTGTACTGATACCTACCCAGTTAACAGCAGGCCATTGCTCAGATGGCGAGTTTTAGTAAGCCAAATATAGTACAAGATTAGCTGTTATCTGCTACTTGCTGGTCACTTGTTCTGACCTAGATCACAGGATTTTATATCCCTACACAGTGTCCAAAGCAAGATAATTCATTGTAAAACAAATACTGCTCACTCTACATAGCACCTTGTAGTTTCTGGATTGTTACTTGTAAAACAGCCTTTTAAAGAACTGTGGCTTTTAAATGATGTGTGTCTCTACAAATCACCTTTTTGTAAACTGTGAGTTCTGAGCTAGTCATCTATATCAAGGAAGCACTCTAGCGTAGGCCATATGTGAAATTGTTTGTGAACTGCTTCTACTGATATTTTGGACGTCTATATTCTGCTGAATTATATCTGTGTCCCCTGTACCAATTTCTTTTTTTTACTCTCTCTTATAGTTCTTTCAACCCCAACCACAGTGGACTGCATCCCCTGCAGAGCCTGAGGTCTAGCATTACTACTGCCAAAGAATTCAGGGCCCCAATCTCCATTAAAAAAAGTCTGCAGTGTAAGTCTAAACCATTTTCAAATTAGTTACCCTGTGCAAATTTTTTAGTTAGAATTAGCTTATCATTAACCTCCGTGGTGTGCACACTAAACTGAGGGTGCTGTAACCTTAACTTCATCCCCCTCCTCCTTATATTGCTGAAAAGCGATAGCGTGTTCCTCCCAGTCAGAGTGCATAAGGTATATCTTACTGTATGTTAGCAGCCATTCTATAGTGCCAAAATTAAAGTCCTAGCATTTAAGGTATATTTTATTCTATGTTAGCTGCCATTCTAAAGTGCTAAAATACAGGTCTAGGTCCCATACATTATTACCGTTTACTTGTTTACAGGCTTTCACTAACCTGTTGAACCAATTGCTCCTACTGATTGTTTTTTGCTGAATACTGGCACTGCTCTGCCTCGTGGTCCTGGCTCAACCTGCTCCGTTCTCCCTTCACTTTGCTCTGGCTCACTCCGCCCCACTACCCTACCTCCTTTCTCACCCAACCCCACTTCCACTAAATTTATACCCAGCTAAACCACACCCATTCCCCAACAGCCTATTCACTCCTATCATCTATACCACTCACCCAACCCTTTCAACCCCACCCTCCTCAACCATATTCATCTTAGTCAATCCACTCCGCCCCCACTTGCATTCAGCTCTACTGCTCAAATGTCCACCCACCTCCATTCACCTCTACTACTCAATAGTATCTAATATACGAGAAAGAACACTGTAGCACTGGATGTAACACAGCAGAATATCCAATTTATTGTAAGTAAGCGCTTTCAAGGGTTCTCCTCTTCATCAGACTTAGATAAAAATGACTTAAATCAACTACATTAAATAGTATTCCAATTAACATGAATTACTTCAATTAAAAACAATTAAATTATTTAAAGCCATATTTAACATTTAAAAACATCACAGCATACATAAACTAAAAACTAGTGCCTCAACTGTCTCCCTTTCAGGAAAGGTTTAATGGAGACCATATTATTCAAACCAGGTGCTTTATCAGCGCACAGTAACATAATCCATTTTTGTTCAGCTGCCTCAGTAATATTCCTCATATCTCCTCCCCTTTTTCTGACTGCAAGTATTTCCAAGACCAGAAACTTAAACATATGCTTACTACCTTCTTTCTTGATGTGCATAGCCAAGGCACTACTTTCCTTTTTATTTCTTATATCCCTCATATGTTCAAGTATCCTGTCTTTAAACTGTCGATTAGTCATGCCAACATAATATGAAAAACATTTTACACAATAACTCAATTATATTACATTGACTGTTTTACAGTCAGCATAGTGAGAGGGCTCTATTCTGAAGCCTAGCTTAGGGTATACAAAGTTAGTACCTGTGTGTATATATGCACAGGCAGTAAAACTCCTGCATGTATATGTACCTACTCTATCTGATCTAAGAGTAGTCCTATTTAAACTAGATTTATAACAAAGATGGTTCTTTCGGGTCTTATTATTTCGAAAGCTAAACTTAGATTTGTCTCCTACTATCTCCTTCAACCCATCCAAAGTAGAGAGTATGCTCCAGTTCTTATCGATGACATTGCAGATCATATTTATTTTACTAGCATATGTCAGTTATTCTCAAATCATTACTACTCTCATTAGTGATCTGTCGCAGCATCTCACTACTCTCAACAACACTACCTACATGTGGGGCACATACTGTTGCATTGTTGGTAAAGTATGGTTTACACCTACCATGTCTATCTTTCCATTCCTCTTTAATGTACCTGTCGATATCTTTACTTTTATAACCCCTTTCTATAAAGTCCAGTTTAAGGGACTCTAGAGCTGAATTCAGCTCTGCATCATCATTATGTAATCCCATCAACCTGACCACCTGTCCACCTGTCCTTTTATTATATTACGTTTACAATGGTTTGGGTGCATACTTGTATTGTGCAATAGGTTATTCTTTCTAACCAGGTTCCTGTACAAACTAGTTTTAACAGTATTGAGTGAATGCTTACTAACAGTCACATCTAAAAATTCCACGTGTTGTAAACTATAATTGTATGTGAATCTCAGAAAATCAGTGGTCGTATTGAGATAGTGGATAAACTCTCTTATTCTTGTCTCAGTTCCTTGCCATAATAAAAAATATCATCCACAAATCTAGTATATCACAAGACAGAGTTGGCATAGGTCATATTAGAGAGTATAAACTCTGTTTCCCATTACACCAATGAAAGGTTGGTGCAGCTGTTGGTACAGGCTGTACCCATCACCATGCCAACCTTTTGAATGTAATATTCATCACTGAACATAAAAACATTGTTACTTAAAATAATGTCCAATAGGCTACAACTCAAGCTTATTTTATCACCCTGAACCCCCCTGCTATGCAATAGTTCACTAATACTATCACTACCCCATTGATTCAGTATTACCATGAACAGGGATACAATGTCCATAGTAACAAAGTAACATTCAGAATAGTCAGGTTTCCATTTCATTTGTAATAACTCTAAAAAAGTTTTAGTGTCCTTAGAACAGTCTCACACTCTTCTAATATGTGATGTAAGTTCTTTTCGACAAAAATGGATAGGGGTTCCCGTAGCCCAGTCTCTGCCAGAGACTATAGGTCGCATGGGTGGAGTACTAAGACATTTATGAACTTTTGGCAAACCATATACAATTGGTACCACTGGATGTTCAACTGAGAAGTATTCAAAGAGTGGCTCTGATATCATATTAGTTATTAGTAGACTGAAGCCCAGAAATGCTATTCTATCCATAACAGCTTTAACAGTAGCTACAGATATACATTCATAGGTATCACTTTGACTTAAAAGAACATACATTTGTCTGTGATACAGCTCCTTATCTGAAATAACTATACCTCCACCCTTGTCAGCGGGTCTAACTTCTATGGAAGTTAGTTCTCGCAGTTCTTTCAGTGCATCATATTTTTCTTTAGAAATATTGTGGTACAGTTTATGTTCATCTTCACTATCAAATCTATCCCTGATTTGTTTATCACAGATCTCCACAACGGTATCAATAATAGCATTGCTGGGTGGAACAAACACACTGGGTATTTTAAAAATTGATTGAGTAGTATTTGCATTATTAAAAAACACACGCAATGTCAATGTCCTGGCAAATAGCCTTAAGTCTTTAAGAACATCAGTTATTTGTGCTTTTCTAGCCAGTAAAAAGCTGAGCCCTTTGCTCAATAACAGTCTCTGAGCATCAGTCAATTCATACGTTGAAATGTTAAAAATCAAACCTGTTTGGATCTTTTACCCCATCTCTTCCAATCCTCCGTACTTTGCATTCTCCTTGTTTTTTGGTTTCTCATTCGACTCCCGGACCTTCCCTTGACTGGGAATGGTTTGTTTGATAAAAAACGACTCATGTCTGACGTCCTTGGTGTTACAGAGTCTTTACTGCTAAAGGCAGCAACATTCGACTGTTGCACTGTGTTTCATAGGTTTAACAACATGTTCCTCATGCTTCCGTTCAGTTCCTGATACCAGGCTATGCATATCGTTCCTATTACCTGTAGCAGAATCATGCCCCAACTGAGAATCCACTACAGGTGATGCTATCACTACATTGCCTCCTAGTTCTGGTTCACATCTAAGTGAGAGGGGCGGAAAGTGTTCCACAGAGACAATAGGGGTGGAATCATTAATAACATTGCTGGTAGTTGCAACAACCACACCCTCATGCTGTATAGGGCGTGTATCATTCCTACTTCTATTCCAAGAGAAAACATTGCTGTTCCTGAAGTCACCAAAGTCTCTCTGCAACTTTCTGACTTTGGTTACTTGCAACCTTTTCTAATAGTTTTGAATGTTCTCATACAGGGTATCCATCTTATCATTTAACACAGTTGGTGAATAATTATCATAAATATCATTGTTTAGCCTGTTGATTTCAGACATTAGCTCTTCCTCTTGTAGGTGAAAAATGTCAATAAGCAGTTGCAAATACCTTGCGCTACATTCGAGATTGATCAACTGCCATTGTCTAAGCAGCTCTCGATAGGTTTGCCCATACGTGGGTATGGTTAAGACTCTCAGGCCTCTCGGTACAACACCTTGTTTGAGTGAGGCTTCTGAATGAAAGTGCTGCCATTGCAGCCACTTAAACTTATATAGTTTATTTTCTACATCTTTATATTTGACCAAAAAGCCTTCACGATTAACAGGATCATCTCTCACACTACCAGCATCTGTAGATATATCCACTTGCAGTAGAGGGTTGCTAGTCAGATTCAACAAAGTGTTAAAACGTTCCAATGAATGTGTTCTCAGTTCATTTGAAGTTTAGCATTAAGATTGGATATTTCTTCAGAAGTTCCTTCCATCATACCTTCTGCCATGTTCACTTGAGGCATAAACACCAAAACGAATATAAACAACAATGCAACAGTATGTGACCCACATGTAGGTAGTGTTGTTGAGAGTAGTGAGATGCTACGACAGATCACTAATGAGAGTAGTAATGATTTGAGAATAACTCTGACATATGCTAGTAATATAAATATGATCTGCTATGTCATCAATAAGAAATGGAATATACTCTCTACTTTGGATGGGTTGAAGGAGATAGTAGGAGACAAACCTAAGTTTAGCTTACGAAATAATAAGACCTTCAGAACTTCAGAACGAACTGGCTCCCCACCTAAGCACCATGTTCAGTCATAGCCTCACATCAGGCTTTGTGCCCACTGAATGGCGTACAGCAACAGTTATCCTAGTCCACAAAAGGGGAGCCACCACTGATCCCAGGAACTATTGCCCTATTAGCCTGACGAGCCTGGTCTGCAAGGCCATGGAACATATCATCATGGAACTCATAAACAAAGACATTGGTAACCTCCAAACTCTGGATCCCACCCAGTTCGGGTTTGTGAAAGGCAGATCATGCCTCCTGAACCTGATCAACTTCTTTGAGGCAGTCACCAAAGCTGTAGATGAGGGCAAGGTGGTTCACACAGCCTATCTTGACCTCGACAAGGCTTTCAACACTATCCCCCATTCTGAAATTATAGCTAAACTCAATAAACTAGGTATAACTCCCTACGTCACAAGATGGGTTGCCAACAGGCTCACTGTCAGAACCCACACTGTAAAAGTTGCACACTCCAAATCTGACCTCAAACCAGTGACAAGTAGAGTACCACAGGGTTCAGTCCTGGGACCTCTCGTGTTTGGTATCTACATCTCTGAAGTACAGGCTAACACAGAAGGCCTCTGGCTAACGAAGTTCACAGATGACTGCAAACTAGGAACTATAGTCGAGTCCCCAAATGATGTGGAAATCCTACAGAAGGGCCTCGCTGAGACAGATGCCTGGTGTCAGATCCATGGCCTCAAGCTCAGTGCCAAAAAGTGCATTGTCATCCCCTTTGGTAAAAACTCTGTACCCATGAACTACTACATAGACAGCAGTCTACTTAACATCGAATGTGTGATAAGATACCTTGGGACCCAGGTGGACAGTAGTCTGTCCTTTGATAGTCACATCGTCACAGTAGAGAGGAAGTCCTTCTACGTGGCACACCTCATCATAAAAGGGTTCTCATCCAGGAAAAAAGAGGTTATTGTTCCCCTCTACTCAACACTCATTAGACCCATTATAGATTACAATGCCCCTTTTGGAATGTACCTCACAAGACATCTGCAGCAGCTGGAAAGGCCATAGAAGTACCTCACAAAGAGGATTACTGGCCTCAAACAGATGCCCTACATTGACTGTCTCAAAAAAGTCCAGCTTTACTCCATAGCATATCGCCTACTCTGAGGTGATCTCTGCCTAACATTTAAAGCTATGTCAAACCCAGAGCTGTTGGACATGCTACACCTAAAGAAATCCCAATCCCTCCAAGCTACATGGTCTAGGGACCTAAACTTTGTCACCACAATAAACAGGACATGCTGGAGGGATAGATTCCTGTCCCAGAGACTTCCCATACTCTGGAACAGGCTACCCATCTATGTCAAGCAAAGTTCTTCATTAGCACTCTTCAAGAAAAATCTTGATGAGTGGATGGGAAATAGGAAATATATCCAGGGGATCACTTCTGTGACTCTGCTCGACAGTGGCACAGGAAAATAACTTTCTTGGGTGGAGTAAGCCTGGAAACCTTGTTGGCTAGGCTTACGTAGGCTCTCGGGCCGATAGCCTAGTACCTACCTATGAACCTATGAACCTATGACCCTAAAGAACCATCTTTGTTATAAATCTAGTTTAAATAGGACTACTCTTAGATCAGATAGAGTAGGTACATATGCATGCAGGAGTTTTACTGCCTGTGCATATATACACACAGGTACTAACTTTGTATACCCTAAGCTAGGCTTCAGAATAGAGCCCTCTCACTATGCTGACTGTAAAACAGTCAATGTAATATAACTGAGTTATTGTGTCAAATGTCTTTCATATTATATTGGCATGACTAATCGACAGTTTAAAGACAGGATACTTGAACATATGAGGGATATAAGAAACAAAAAGGAAAGTAGTGCCTTGGCTATGCACATCAAGAATGAAGGTAGTGAGCATATGTTTAAGTTTCTGGTCTTGGAAATACTTGCAGTCAGAAAAAGGGGAGGAGATATGAGGAATATTACTGAGGCAGCTGAACAAAAATGGATTATGTTACTGTGCGCTGATAAAGCACCTGATTTGAATAATATGGTCTCCATTAAACCTTTCCTGAAAGGGAGACAGTTGAGGCACTAGTTTTTAGTTTATGTATGCTGTGATGTTTTTAAATGTTAAGTATGGCTTTAAATAATTTAATTGTTTTTAACTGAAGTAATTAATGTTAATTGGAATACTATTTAATGTGGTTGTTTTAAGTCATTTTTATCTAAGTCTGATGAAAATGTGAACCCTTGAAAGTGCTTACTTACAATAAATTGGATATTCTGCTGTGTTACATCCAGTGCTACCGTGTTTTTTCTCATTTGCTTCTTTTTGCTCTGGTTGTTTTATTGCCTGAGGCTATATCCTTTGTTTATTTTCATTTTAGTAGCTAATATACCTCTACTCCTCTTTCATTACCTCACCTACAGCTCCACCTTCCTCAACTCATACCATATCAATCACTCTCACTCGCCAACACTCCCAATATGCTACCACTTCCCTCACACCCACTCATTCACCAACATTACCCACAACTCTATAGCTACTGCACCACACTTCTTCAGCATTTCAAACACATACACATACACACTCACTACCCAGAGTTCCCTACTGTAAGTTACCACAAACTGATTATGAAACTTAGACTCCTTCTATTGCACTCTCTAAAACAAATTAAACTCCATGCTGACATACACCCCAACCCAGGACCTAACAACAACCACTCCCATTCTCTCTCACCTGTCACCCCAACAATTCCCGTTAATTCAAACCACTCCTACCCCTACCCAACACCTCTAATTCAAACTTGCTCTTCACCAACTCCAATCTCTGTAGCATAATCAAAAAGGCTTGTGATTTCAATGCAGCCCTAGCCACTTACTCTCCAGACATAGCTGTGATTACAGAAACCTGGTTAAAGCCCCACATAAAAGACACAGAAATCATCACATCTGGTTATAACATCATTAGACTAGACAGAGTAAATAAAAGAGGTGGTGGAATAGCCATTGTATTCAAAGATACCCTTAAAGTTGTTCAGCTAAGCTCCACTCCCCCTGTCCTGCCCAACTCAGAAATTCTAACTATCCACCTAGACATCAACCTTAACAAATTAATAATTATCATAGCTACCTAGCTCCTTCCTGGTAATAACCTCCACACCATAGAAAGTCTACTAGCCTGTACATCTAGCTATTTCAACCAGGAAACTATCATTCTAGGTGATTTCAACCTTGACTGGCATTCCTGCTCATCCAACAACCCCACCAAATTTCTGAATCTATTTAACTTCACCCAAACCACCACCTGTCCTACCCACATAGACAAATGCTCCAAAAAACAGTTTACATTAGACTGGATTTTAACTAACAAGTCCAACCTTGGTTACTTAGCAGGGTGTCTCCCTGATTCCCTCAGTGACCATACTCCAACCTTTCTATACAGAAAATGTGTCCATATTCAGTGCAAAATCACTTACAAATAAATCCATAGCAAGAAAAACGTCTCCCCCTCATTATTCAATCAGCTGCTACAACAATGCAACTGGGCTGCACTTAAAAACCTCCATCTAGATATGGCAGTACAGTACTTCAACAATATCTTCCTTAATATACTTAATAATCTCACTCCTATCAGGAAAGTTCACTCAAAGGCCAAACTCCTGCCCTGGCTAACCTCGGACACCAAGCTGTTACTAAAATGCAGAGACAGAGCATGGGCCACCTACTACACTACCAGAGACAACCACGCCTCTCTAACTATCAGCAGCTTAGAAATCTAGCTAAAAAACAAGATTACTTCCTGACCTATCAACAGTCACACCGAAACAACCCCCCAAAATTCTGGCAAAGCATTAACTATCTCCTCAATCCTCGCCACTCCTCAACCCTGGCCCTAACCTCCTCGGACAATACTGACCCAATTGCTACACAATTCAACTCCCATTTTATTAATACTATTACCTCTCTCCTAGGTGACCAACCTAACAAACCTCTCACCCTCCCCAATCCAACTCTAGATCATCCCACCCCCTTCACTTTTATGCCCATTCAAACTAGCCACATAAAAACACTCCTAACCAGGCTAAAACCCTACTGTGTCACAGCTGACCTACTTCCAAATGAATTTCTACAAACAGCAGCTCCCTCTATTGTCTACCCCATATCAATCCTGATTAACTGCTCCATTTCAGAACATTACATCTCAACTCTATGGAAAGTATCCCATATCATTCCCCTCCACAAAGATGGACCATCAAAAAAACTTACAAACTACCGTCCCATAGCCATCCTTTCACCTCTTGCAAAACTATTAGAAAAGTGTATCCACAATCAACTCCTCAAACACTTCCTTACTCACAACCTATTATCCAGATCCCAGTGCAGCTTTAGACCTAAACATAGTACCAGCACTGCCCTGTTATCTTTCACCAACACCATTCATCATCTATTAAATGAAGGACAACTTGTCTCCTCTATCTTTCCTGATATGTCCAAAGCTTTTTACACCATGTCCCACCAGCTGTACTAAACAAGCTCTCATCCTATGGTCTAGAGTTCACATCCCTGACCTGGTTCCATGCCTATCTTACCAATCATCAGCAAGCTACTAAATGGGAAAACAATCTTTCCCTCCATCTCCTCATCTCTGTAGGTGTACCCCAAGGCTCCATACTTGGCCCTCTCCTCTTTAGCATATTTACAAATGACCTCAGCTCCGCAACTAATCATGCTTCCATTGCCCAATATGCCGACGACTCTCTGCTTATCTGCTCAGCCTCATCTTCCCAAGAACTTCAAATAAAAATGCAATCTTCCTTCCAAGACATAAAAAAAATCTCTCTGAACATCAGCTTATTCTAAACCCAAACAAAACCAAGATAATAGTCTTTGGTAATAAGAAATCCAATCCTTGTCAGTCCCCACTCTCAATCCTTTCCTCCAATGGCACCAATTTAGTTCCCACTAACCAAACTAAACTTTTAGGTGTAACAATTGATGAACACCTAAATTTGATAAACATATTTCACTAACAATCAAAAAAATACATACCAAATTAGGCGCCCTCTATAGGGCAAAACCATTCCTAACTCATAGCGCTAGGCTGGCCACTGCTCGGTCTTACCTGCTTTCGACTCTCGTCTATGGCTCTCAGATATTCACTAATCTGAGTAAAACCAACCTCAATAATCTAGAAGCCTGTTAAAACAGAAGAGTAAAATTTGCCACCAGTCACCATATAGGGCTCACCATTGCTCGGCTCTCTCTCATATAAACTGTCTCGAACTCCCTGACCTTTTATCCCTCAATCAACTCAACATAGTCCACAAAATTGTCCACCAACCCAACAACCTCCCTGCTCTTGCTAACCTAGTACAACCTAGCTTTAATCTCAGGCCCCTCAGATTGTCAGAAAAACTAATGCTACAAATTACCCGCTCCCACAATCTTCATGGTGACTCCCTCTACTCTGACAAAATTACCAAACTATGGAACACGCTTCCTCAACCCATCACTAAAAACTCTAACTATCATGAGTTCAAAAAAAACTCCTAAAAGACTACCTAGCAAATCACTAGCTTTGCTCCTGCCATGATCCAGGTTAATAACTTCCAAGCATCCCTCACCGTTTGCACCCTCCCATAATATTAGCCCTTATGTTGTATCTGCACACATGAAAATACTACACTCTCCTGCTCTGTTTATACCAGGTTCCCTCAAAC
>NC_056743.1:624417418-624467418 GCF_019279795.1 Protopterus annectens | reverse complement strand
GCTGGAACTTTGATTATCAGACACTACAATGTGTGCGGGGGTTAAGGAAGAATCAGTGTAGAAACTATGGACTGAGAAAATCAACTTACATGGATGGGAATTATTCTGTGCTGAGGCTTAAGTAATGCCATGTGCTACATAGATTCATATTGGTTGTCTAACTTCCCCTTATGAGATATTTTAAGCCTAGCCAGTTACCCTATCAGACCCAGCACCTTGTGTGCGTAAGGTAAACACTTTAAACATTATGCCACCCTCCCACATTCAAACCAGTGAAAATGATATAAATAGGAATGTTAATGCAATCGAAGCATTAGGCTGCAGGGGAACCAGACAGACATTCCACAGTTGTTTGAGTGACAAAACCACTAAATATTTTGATGAAAAACACTTTTAGAAAAAGCAGAATATGCACTTTCCTCCACTGTTGTGTGACTGTGTGTTTGGTAATATGAATTAGAGAGTGCAGAGGACCCCCACTGCAAAAAAGCTTGAAAAGGTGTTCACAGAAATTTGTTTTACTGTATATGTGTAACCACATTTGATAATCATCATGAACCTGGTAGTAGAAGAAGAAAGCTTACAATAATGTCTGTAGTAATTTGATGAGAGCCCTAAATCAAGCTTAAAGTAGCAGGACAAATTAGAGAAACAGTGTGTGTGGGGTTACGGCCAGAAAGAAAAATTAAGTTTGGATCAGTAGGGACATTTGACAGGAAGTGTGACTAATATGGGGTAAGGAAATATATTAGCTTAAAGTCATGACTGTGAAAATCCTTCTGAAGGAGTGGGCCAGGGAGGAAATTCAGAATCTGTAAACGACATGCTCCTGATATGGTGCGAGGTGTCAGTAGTTAGTGAAGGATATTAATCCTTTTTCCTGATCATTGCTAACAGCACTTTCATAATGTCTGTTGCCATTTATAGTATTGGTTCAACAGTTACTCAGCACCTAACCAAATCACAATGTTCTCTTTGTCATGCAGGACCTGAATGGGTTGTTAGTTTGTAGGTGACTGGTAAGGGCTTTTTTCTCCTGAATCTGATATCTGCTATTCATAAATTCCAATTTTCCCTGGTGATCTCATCTAGGGTCAGGGGCCTTCATCCTGCAAGGAATGATGGGATTTTTGTTTGACCTAACACATGCTTTTTACATTACTATCTCAATGACATAAGTGGCTTCCATATATGTGCCTCATCCCAGCTGCAGCACATGAATCCTACCTACTGCCATGCTGAGACACCTGGCCTCTGCCAGATGTCAATACTGCAGCAAAATATAGGTGACATGGTATTGGCCTTTCAGTCCCACCCTCCCTAACTGCCTTTTCAAGTATACTAATTAATAGTTGATTTCAGGTGTTCTATGTATTAGCCAGGGCTTCAGCCCTCTGCATCACAAAGCTGGACAGTAAGGGAGTTGGCGTTTGTTAGCACAGGCATATTTATGCCTCTCATTGCAGGCTTTGCAGCAGGCACCCAGCACCAACCTTACTTCCTTTTGATGTTTCTGACCACACTGTTTACTGATTTCTTCCAAGCAGTAAATACCTTCCCTGCTGAATGAAAGCATCTCCTGAGTTATGCAGTGCTAATTCCCATGCTGACAACCAGTGACTTATGTGGCTTGTGGCTTGTGTTCAATCCCAAGCATATGCTACCAATGATTTTGCCAACGACTTTTCATTTATAAGGGGAAGTTTCCGGAAAAAGGCAAGGTAAGAAATTAGATACACTAGGGTTCAGGTTTAAGGAAGGAACATTCTGTTGAAAAATTAGGCTAAAGGGTTGCCAATGATCCTTACATTATATATAATTGAACAGCATGTAAAACAAACGTGGCTTGTACATTCTGCTCAATAGAGCAAGTTAATGCATGCATTTTTGGATGCCCACCATATCATATTCAGGGTCATGGAGGAAAAAATCTATCCCAGAAGGCAATGGGCATAAGACATGGAACCAGCTTTGGATGGGATGCCATTCGATGTCAGGCACACACCCAGATACACACACACACACACACACACACACACACACACACACACACACACACACACACACACACACACACTGCACTCATAACAACATCTAAAGACAAACTGGAAGACTGCCATTTCAACTGCTTATCATGTCTTTGCAATGCTCTACAAAACCAGACCTTCTATCAAAGACCCACACAGATACACAGAGGACATGCAGACTGAACACAGAAGGAACCCTACTGTAGAATTAAACCAGGAAATCAAGCACTGAGAAGGAGCAGTGCCAGCTACTGCACTACCATGCCTCTGCCTTGTTCAGTGAGTAGCAAGCAAAACAGGTATCTCATCTCTCGCTCCAACATACTAAATTTCTCACATCATACTGCTGTAGTAGTTGAGAGCCATGCATACAACACTCAGCCAGGTAGCAAAATGCATTATTTGCTTTACCTTGTCATTTTCCATCTAAGTTTTATGTGCAAATTCTTTATTTGAATATAACTGACCTGCAACACAGCAGTTTTGAAAGGAGAGATGAACAGTTCTCCTCTCTGACAAGCAGTGCTCCACTGAGGAAAATAGCCACAGCACTAGTGCAAGCAAAGCAGGAAGAGACGAATCATTGTCAAATTGGGCTCTAGGCAGGACAGGTCCCCCTCCTCTGCAGCCAGTCTGGTGCCTCATTACTCGTTTCTCTTAACCACAATCTTTTCAAAACTGTTAGCATGCATACTATCTTTTTCTTTACTTTTGAAATATAGACAGAAATGTAGACTTAATTTAAAACATTTAATTTATTTGTCTTTGCTGACCAGGTTAGCCCCACTAGGTTAGTAGCCTTTTTTCAGGGGAAACCCATGGTGGTGTTTCTACTATTGCAGGAAATTTGGCAAGGGATCAGTGGAACTTCCTCCTACTCTTTTCGAGAGCTCAGGTGGATGTAAAATATCTTATAGCACCTAAAATCAATTCAGGCAGATGGCATCTCTGTTTAAAATCTCATGCAAAGGGTGACATACTCAGGTGGTTAGTACCCCCCTTATACTGCACTGTAGTGTCAGGAATCCAGCTGCATGGTGTGGGAATAGAACCTAGAGACTTCTACACCTATCTGTTGCTCTATTAGCACTGCTTTCAGATTTAACAGAACAAACATTTATGTCCATTTGCTAAATAAAACTGCTACACATGAGCAGCAGTTAACATCTCTTCCCTTGAAGTTTACCTTCATTGAAAATGCATTGAAATTCATATTCACTGAAAATGCACTGAAACTCATATAGTTGGTAGAGATGATTAAGGCTCCTGTCTCTTGTAGCCAAGGTACAGGGAGTGAGCTTGAGTAAGTAAATTAACTAACTTGCTATCTCTAACTGGGGTACTTCACACAGATGCATTAAAGGTTTTGTGTTCCCAAATGCTGCTCAAATAAAGCAGTACGATGAAAGTTCTTAGCATTGCAAGTTAGCTTGTCTCCATCTGTTGCTCCAGCATTGTATCTTGTGTGTCTGCTTTATAAAGCAGTAACATACATGCATGCACACAGACACAACAGAGAGAGAAGAAAAGTGATGTAGGAAAAAAACACTTTACTTTTTAAAAGTAAATTAGTGTTGTGGTAAGCCCACCCGACCCCCCTGCCCCTCCAGGCAATGAGCCATAGGCACCTGCCTGGATCCAGCTCTGAGACAAGTAGCATTACCATAAATTAGTGTTGGGGTAACCCCCCCCCGTCCCCCCACAGGCAACGAGCCATAGGCACCTGCCTGGATCTAGCTCTGAGACATGTAGCAATACCATAAATTAGTGCTGTGGTAACCCCCCCCTGTCTCCCCACAGGCAATGAGCCATAGACACCTGCCTGGATCCAGCTCTGAGACACATAGCATTACCATAAATTAGTGTTGTGGTAACCCCCCCCCGTCCCCTCACAGGCAACGAGCCATAGGCACCTGCCTGCATCTAGCTATGAGACATGTAGCATTACCATAAATTAGTGTTGTGGTAACCCCCCCCTGTCCCCCCACAGGCAACGAGCCATAGGCACCTGCTTGGATCTAGCTCTGAGACAGGGACCATTACCAGTTTTTTTGAGATTTCAGTTATAAAAGTTTGATCAACAATTTTTGGGAAGGAGTGGGAATTCAGTTTAGCATAATGAAACAGATGAATCAGTCTTTTCAAGCACTCAAGTTGAAAACTGGAGTAACATCAGAAAGTTCTGTTTCTCAATGACTTTGGAACAGGAGAATATTAATCCTGACAAAACCTTTACAGCTCTGGTAATACTTTTCCAATAGTAGCACACCCCAGTCTTGATGGTGCTGTACAGTTAAAACAGGATTCCTTACCAGAATAAGGGACAGATAACCGGCTTCGTCTTCTATAGCAGCAAATATACATTGCTGTTTTTTTTGTCCCATCCTGTTTTTAGTTAAGCAATTCTGTACACATTTTTGTAAAATTATTATTTGTATTGAAGGCATCAAATAACCTAATAAAATAATCACCTCAAATTGTCTAGTAACCTAATTGATTCAATCTCTTAACTCAAGAAATCTGAACAAAGCCAAAAGTAATGTGTGTACAAAAGCCCAAACTCAAAGACAGATTTCCATTATTGTTTTTATAAACTTAGAAAGTTGATTTGTTAAAAGGGTTTGCATTAGCATGCATTTTATGAAGCCTGAAACTCAAATGTCTCTCATTATTTAGTGACTTCAGTTTTAATTGATTTACCAGAAAACCAAAAATTTTATGAGAAGTCTGGACTTTCGGCAAAAATCTAGATAGTTGAGTGTTATGCAATAAATAAATAAATAAATAAAATAAATAAATAAACTTGGCAAAGTCCTTCACATAATTCAATCTGTCAGTCTGTTATGACACAAATAATTAATGTTTCTATAATAAAAATTAATATTGCACACATGTATTCTCTCTGTATGTGTTCTGTGGGGGTGGGGGCAGAAGCAGAAGGGTTTGTCTTGCAGCATGCTCTTCACTCTGTTGTTTGTTGTAGGGAATGGGCGGATGAAGTACAGATGTCAGGCATCCTTTGATAGTATTTTAGGACAGTATATTGCAAACTGTTTTAGCTCTCCACAGCAAGAAAACTTTCTGGAAGGACAAGAAAAAAATATGATGTGATGGTAAGTGAACGGTCAGCTGTTTGTTTCTCAGCAGCTCATAATACGTTAACTTTAAATACTTCTGCAGTATTATAGAACAGGAAATATAAACTACATCTAAAAGGCTGTGCCCTAGTTTCAGGTAACTCTTAACTCTAGTAATTTTATTCTTTTATTACTATTTAACATTTCAAAATTAACAAGAAATGTTTCTTTTTAAAGTAGGGAAAGCATCAGCCCACATTCCCTGTCCATGGGCACACATTCAAAGAATTTATAAAATAAATAAATACTTTCAAATTTTTTTTTTTACTTTTAAATAATACTGATGCATCAGACTGTTAAATGTCCAAGAACATTTGAAATGTTATAAAAAAAATGATAGGTAACTAGCTACCTGTAGTATGAGAAAAGACATGCTAGCAGTTAAACATGCATACACACACAGACACACACACATATTCTGGGCATTGTTATTACAGAATTATCACTGGCTGCCTAGACTGTCAGTCACACCCATTTCTTCCAGTGATTGCTTTACAGTCAAGGAAGAGGAACTTGCAGAAAAGGTCCCTCTGTGTGTGTGTGTGTATTCTTTCAGTAGTCCACGGCTGATGTGTGTGTGTATGCGCGCGTGTTTCTCAGTGAGAAGGCGCTTTCAGTGTGCAGAGTAAAAGCAAGCAAGCAAGCCAGCCATGGTAGGGTGCTGGGATGTAGGAGACAGAAAGAGGGAAGCCCCTCTGGGCCACACTACAGCAGACCCCCTTTGACCCTTTTCTAGCAGGCAGGCAACGTCTTGGGATTTTTTAATTATTAGCAAAGAATCTCTGCCTCTCTGTCCCTCCTCTAGAGCAGCCTTTGGCCTGCCTGATTATAGAACAGAGAAACAGCACAGCAGTAAACTGCAGTTTCTCAGCTGCCAAGCTGTAGTTAACTGCCATCTTTTTCTCTTCATTATTTGTATATATATTTTTACTGGAAAGAATTTCCATATTTGTGGAGTGTATTTGGCAGGCCAAGAATAAATCCAGATTTGACTTGGTAAGTGCACTTTTTAAAAATCTAAAATCTATAATTTAAACGAATTTATTTGGTGACAATATTGATGTGAGATGCACTGTATTTCTTCTGTGTTGCAAAAAAAAAAAATGATTTGTGCCGTTAGATAGTAGGTGTTAACAGAGGACTTTTAGTTGCATTTCTCATTTGCCATGTGAATGGTTTGTCATTTCAGAACAAGCAATCAGATCTCTTGTTACAAGTGGCACTGCTGTGGGTGCATTTGTAAAATAATATAATTATGTCAGATATTATGTTTTAAACAATTTAAGCTAACACAACAAAGTCTGTGCATGCTAGTTAAAGGAACAGATTGTTGTTTAACAGCTTCCACTGTCTCTGTTAATGTGATGAGCATGCTAGAAATGTGCGCTGTTAAATCAAGTATTACGTGAGTTACATTCTGTGTAATCACATTACTGCATAATTCTGTGTTTGTGTTTATTTTTTGATTTGGAGGCTATTTGAGGATATGAAGTGATACAAGTGTGCTATTTTCTTTTTGAGTTTTAAGAAGGGGCTGAATACTGAGGCTGTAACACATAAAAATACATTAATTATGGGAGGGAGAGGTATATAACAGTACTCCAGTGAGGAATGGGCACAGGTGAGGAGGCTTGTGAAGAAGTTTTTCTTGATGAGAGGGTGGCACAGCTGTGGAGCACAGAGCTAAAGTATTGGAAGCAGCTGTGTTTTAACTGGTTTGAATGTGTTTTGGGTGGCGCTTGCAGAGTTGTGCAAAGGTAGGAACCTAATTCTTAGGATTGACATCCCACCTTTGCAGTATGTCAACATGATAAGCAAATGTAATAAGACAAGTCTACAGGGGTATTTAGTGTTTTGGTATTGATGTCTCAGGATTAGCTATTCATCAGGGCCTCTGAATGTAACCTAAATGACCTGGTATACTGAACTAACTTAAGCCATATAAAGAGTTTTTATACATGTGTGTACCTGTTTGTAATGCACAAGGATGCAATTCCACCCTGTTTTATCAGGAGTATAGTGCATGATGCAAATGTATATGGCACTTGTATGTTGACAATATGTAACGTACTAGATATTCGCAGGGCAGTGTATGCATGATAAATTATTCCTACAATGTAGTACACTGCAGGAGGATCATATTATAGCATTAGATGCCATATGAAATGGTATTCACTTTGAGGGACTAATACAACTGCTATAGGAGCATTACATACCCGTACCTGTTGGGTGTTGTTGCTTACTTATTTTAGGAGGCTATGTGGCAGTGCATTTGGCAAGCTGGGAGAAAAGATACGTTGCACTGTTGCCGGATGACTTGCACCCGTAGTGCAATGCACGTTGCTCTTTTAAGAGATAATAAATGAGATATGAAATGCAGATGATGCAGCATGCTTTTTCCAACAGGACAACTATCCTGTCAAGACAACAAAATATATATGTGTTATAGAGGAACTGATAGCACGTAACAAGGGCAGATTACAGAGCAAACAGTGTATACTTGTTACAGAAGCTAAAGAAACTTAAACTTTAGTACTAGAAATGGATACTGTATGACATCTGGTAGTCTGTCTGTCTGTGTCCTTATCCTTTTGATATCATTCAGTTAAACACGATTAGAGATCTTCCTGGTTAACTATTAACCGTCATGTTTCACGTAACATTTTAAAAGCTGTATTCCAAATACAGTTTACATTAAATCAAGTAATTGTGCACATTGATTATCACTGTATACCAAGAGAAGTAACAGCAGCCATAAATGTGACAAGTGTAACATATTGCCTGCAGATAACACTTAAATAAATACTTGCAGTGTTTGTTTTTCTTTTTCCGCATCTACTTTTATTTGGAGAAACATGGACCCAATACTGATGGATTTACTGCACATCAGCAAATGCAGTGGCATCAGAAATACTCTTACGGGAATAATCATCATCAAGAAATACTCGGTCTAGGGTTCTAAATCTCTTCTGCAACATCCACAGAATGGTTTGGAGAGGCAGATATATCTCACAGAGGATATGGGTACTCTGGAATAGACTACCCATCCACATTAAACAAAGTTCATACCTCCCCATATTCAAGTGCGACTTGGATCTGTGGATGGAAAACAGAAAATTTACCCCAGAAATGGTCCCTGTACCACTAATGGACAAAAGCAGCTCATAAATGCTTTATCCCATGCATGGGTCCCCCCAAATTATCTATGGTATGATCCCATTTATTCTCATTAGGGGTAATACACAATTATCAATCATATGGTGGGTAAGACCAATCTGTAACCAAATGGGATAGTTTAATTTGAGCACAAAATGGGAGACTGGCTAGGCCTAAAATGGCCCACAAGGGCAGCTAATCTAGTACTTGGGTATGAACCTACGTATTTTCCTACTTTATTTTTTGAAGAAATTCTTTTATTGTGTAACACAAAATGTAAGCACTGTGGAGCATTTGGCATTAAAACATTCTATAACGCTCAATAAAAAAATGCATTTTTTGCCCACAGCCATATGCTGATACATTCAATAACATCCCCACACCCCAACTGTTTACAGCACCACCTTGTCCCTGCCAGCTATAGGTAATGTACTTCATAGGTTCAGCACTTGACATAATATGCTAAAACGGATCATTCAAGCTACTCTGTGTACCCATCCAGATCTGATTTTAACACATTTAAACAAATAACGACTAAGGGGATTTTTCTTTTGCCCATTTTGATCTTTCCTTTCAAGTTGGCCTCTAGCCATTGCCAGACTAAACAAGTCATTCAGTTCTAATAGAACTGGGGCGTTCCTTTGCTAAACAGATGGCAGAAATGCTAACTTCCATCGACATTTTAGAGTATTATTATTTTCAGTCAGTCCAGTTTTGAAAGGGAGGAGTGCAGGTCTATACAGCACATTTTCCTTGGTCTGCTTCATATGTTCTCCCCAGCTTTATCACTTGCTAATATATCTACAAAACCAGGCTGTATACTCCCAAATCTGAACCACAGTCTCCTTAAACTACCAGAATTCTTGTGATATAGTAGAAATCATATAAACCAGCCTGTGGGATGTGTAAAAAAGCACCTGTAGCTGTTTCCATCTATACATCGATCATTTAGTAGAACCTAATCTCTCCTTAAAAACCTCCAACACCAGTAGTCTGTCATTTCCATTCATGTCTTTTCCTAATTTTCTTTCTCACGTATGCCAGAATGTTGTTGTCCAATAGCTTTCTAAATTCCAGAATCCTGCAGCCAACTTTGCAAGCAGACCCCAGTGACCGACCTCTCCTGACATACTTTGCTGAAGCTGGCTTAGCTGGTTGGGACTTGCCCAACTCTATTTACTGTCACATAATAAATGTCATATTTGCAATTACTTACAGAAATCCCATGAAAGTACATTTTAAGACCCAATTGATACAAACAATTGGAAGCCCTTTTTTAAACCCCTTTGAGACCAGGTATGCCAAATACTGTCTAACATGGAGGGACATTATCAATGAATTCTGCTGACAGCAATAAAGTGGGAAAGAAAGGAGAGAGTCCTTTAAGTGTATCTAGTTCTTTAAGTCTGTCATGGCTGTGGTACATTACCTCTAATACTCCCATTCCCCTAATAATGGTGACTCCTTTCTCATAGGTTCCCCAGCTAAAGAGGTCAGAAGACATAGCTCTAACCAAATATTACTTTACCTATGCAAAAGCTTTTGAATTTTAACACTCCGGCATAAATATTTTGCCCTTGTGCCCATTTATGAACTCTGACTCATCCTTTAACTTTCTTTGACTCTCCTCTAGATTTGCTTTCCATCACTTAGTTTTACACCTTGTAAATTCCTTTAATTTTAAAAAGATGTACCGTTTTAATGCATCCTATAAAATTGCTGGTGGCACAGAGTTCCTCTCTAAATTACTTCCCCTAGCTCTTACCATAAACTCAGCATTGCAGTTTCAGGGTTTAAGTACTTAATTTTATGTTATTAAACGGTACAGTGGAATCTCATTGGACATCAAAGCCAGAAATAAGAATTTGTGCATAGTGATCTGTTAGGATTACTGTTAAAATGTCCATATTGGCTATCGTGGTGTGCAGACTCTGGCCAGTCTGCTCACTTGATTTTAGAAAAGGTCTTGTATATAGGTGTGTCATGAGTACAACATCATTGCACCCAATCCTTATAAGCTAACCCTGCATTTATCAGGTCTAATTGCTGAAATACCCATTTTACTATATTTGCCAGAGCAGTAATTCCCTTTTGCTTATGTGCTGAAGATTCTTCCATTTCCTTAATATAAGTAAAATTCTCCCAAGTAGCAGTCATCCTTTACCCAGTTAACCATCAACACTAGAAACAGTCTGATACCTTTGAGTATAGACCAAGGAGGCATGTATAGGGAGTCTACCATCGTATGCATCCTGTCACATGACTATGAATGTAAATGGAGGCCATCTGTCACTGATCATCAGCCCAAGTCTCCTTCTCATTTAACCTTACACCATGATAGGTCAGTTTGCCAACCACTGTACTCTTACTCTAAGGGGAAGCAACCCGCTACAAGTTCAAATCATTGGCTTGTAAAGTTGAAATGTTCTTGCACTGGCAAGTATTTGTTCCTGTAACAACAGCAAATTGATGTGAAAGAAGCAATGTCATCAAATCTAAGTTTGGTAGAAAAATTCACTTGACATAATACATTTTACCCTCAAGAATAGTGTTCACTGTCAAGGACATCTACCAAGCAATTTACAAACATTATGACAAAAAAAATTAAGAAATGCTTAAAATCAAACAAAATATAAAGCATGTTTTTTAAGACTGATAAAAAATTATTTTCAACTGCAAATGGCCTTCAGTCAAAACTCTGCTACATTCATATCATACCAAGGGGCTGTTAAGATTCTCTAATCTTGTTAGTGAAATGGAATTTACAAAATAGGAAACCATGCTCCAAGTATATTCTTAGCTACATTATTGAACTTACTGCCTCAAGTAGATTAATAACTACACTACATTCAAAACCTCTATAAATATCACTGTAATGTTACATTATCCTGTCACAAATTGGGCATGGCCCAAAAAAACTGGTAATATCCACACTGCTGCCCTTGTTAGTCTACTTTATTCATTACTGACACTTGGTGATTCTTTCTGCCGTTTAACCTGTTTTCTCTCTTTATTTACCCTGGTGTTATAGCATTTCACAGTTTACTTTATTCACACCAACCTTACCTCTTTAACACCTTTCCCCTTCTTTCTGTCTCTCTCCATCCCTCCGCCTCTGTCTGACTTTTCTGTCAACCTTCCTCCCCGTTCTGCATTGGACTTCTTTAGATAAAAATGTTAATATTCGTCCTGTTTGTACTGTAATGTAATCTTGTATAACCACTGCAGATCTCTTTCATCTGAACTGCATGCTTTGTACTGATTTATTTTTAGGTTCATAGGTAGGTATTCTTGCATCTCTTTACAAATCTGTTCCCCCTTGCCCTCATCTGCTTACTTTAAAGAACTTTCACGTATATGATTAGTGCGTTGTTAAACCATTTTTAAAAGAATTCTGCATTTATGAAAATATTGCTTTGTTTTTATTGTGTTTGTATTCTGTGTATTTTATTTATTTATTTACAAATCATTAATGACTAGTAATGTCCAGCTGGTAGAACTTCTTTTCCTGGGTCCTCTCTGAAAATGGACATTGCCCAGCAGGGCTAATGCAGTCAGCAAAATGTAAACAAAAAATAATAAATAAGAAACTATGTACAGGATGTATATTTAACCTTCAGGGTTGAAGGTATATATTCACCTGTAGAGATAGTAACAGATAAAACCACTGGAATTGAGATCTTTAGAAAAGTTAGGAGCAAACTGCATAGGAAAAAATGGGAATTATGGGAACAATACATACATATTTAAAGTTTAAATTATACATAGGAAGGCAGGACTTAAATGAGCTATGTAATGTTTGACTGAAAATGATTGGGTAGATTATAAATTATCTATAATGCTTACAACTGGGAGTGTCAGTATGGTTTGCGATGTAAAATGTTTGCAACTAGGATAGTGTCGGTGTGGTTTGTTTTCATTTATATAAATGTATGATTGCTGATGTCATAAGTGATGGTTTAATAAAGCTGTTTCTTTAAAAAAAGGGGCGGAAATTGAATAATTTATGTAATGTTGCTTAGATTATATGATATATAGCAATATATGTGAAGTATAATGCTTGTAAATGTTAATATGTTAATACAGTTTGATTACTTTTGTATACATGTAAATTTGCCTATGTTACAAGTTCAATTCAATTCAATAAAGGTGTATTTAAAAAAAACCAAAGCACGGGAAGTGAGACACAGTGTGTACACCACCCAGTCATGGTGCTTCTGCCAAGATCCTTGTAAGTTCATGTCCGGTAACTGCACTCAGTACTAAAGAAATGCTGCGTCATCTGCAGGAACCATGGCGCTGTAGTTGATACGGGCTAAACGTCCCAAGTAGTAACTCACTCTATCAAACAATTAGTGTAGATAATCAGGAATGACCTTTCTGTTCTTTTAAACAAATGAGCTTCCATGCTTCATACGCACAGAAGGAAAACAAAAACATATGCATTATTGCTTAGCCTATGGATAATATCAACTTTAAAACAGAAATTATTGTCTATTCCCCATCCAAATTAAACATCTTCACTGACTCTTGATTTATTAGCTGTTGGCTGGTTTGAAGATGTTGAAGGGGCTGAGAGGTTGTGCATTGCCCTGGGACCTGCAACAGTCACCATGGATTCTGTGCCACCTACCAAATTCAGTGCTTTCATTTCTTCACAAAACTGTGTCAGGATCCCTTGGGAGTTTCCATTCCTGATTGATTTGCAGCCTCAGAGTAGAAAGGGTATCTTACCCTGTCTTGATGCCCCTCTCATGTAGAAATTTCAACATTAACAGTCTTTCAAACTAGTTACGAATCTGCTTAGGGTTCCTGTGGTTTATAAGTAGTTACAAGGCATGTGGTACAGGACAACATTTAAGCACTTAACCAAATTTCAAAATTCCTCCATAGTATTGTCTGGTTAAGTGACTTGCTCAGAGCCACACATTCGGCAAATGGAGTCTTTGAGAATCAAACCGTGGACCACATTAAGTGTTTCATTAATGATAAATAGCCTTAATCCTCAGAGCTAACTGTCAGGGTGATCTTGATTGAAGATGAGACAACTAATACTGTAGAAAAAAAGGATCACAACACCAGGCTGCATTGAGAACAGCCTCTTTCTGACAAAAGGACAGAAGTCACACTAGCAGGGAATGGTTCTCAGCATTCCGCACTGTGTGTTCCATAAACACATTTGCACCTTATCAGTCTAGACTGTGCCAAAGTCCTTTTTTTAAGAATCACTTGAAACCATGTAGTCTGATGTTAGAGTTTTTCAACTTGTTAGGCAGATTTTCATATATATAATTACAATGATGTTCCTATTACGAATACTTTTTTCAGCTTGTTTACTAAAGGTTTTAAATATGTTCCTCAACGTAACAGCAATATTACCAAAGTTATTATGGACTTAAAAATCTTTATCATAAAGCTCAATTTAGAAAATGTATTTGGAGCAGAAACACATTATAATGATACTTCCACCCCGACTAGGTCTAGCACTTACAATCCTCCTATACATCCACAGTTAAAAAATTTGGAAACAAGCATTGAGAAACAAATTAGGAACATTAATAGTTACAACAGGTTTGTACCGAACCTTAGTACATTGGAACAAGATTTACTATTTGAACTAAACCATAATCCCAATCTCAGGGTTATGGAACCAGACAAGGGGGGTGGTATAGTCCTTATGGATCAAATATTATATGAAGGTAAAATGTATGCCATCCTAAATGACGATACGCGTTATGGACCAGTATCAATTAATGAAATCAATACTTCCTACAAAAAAATAGACTTGTCCATTAAGGACTTACTAGATCACGGGGTAATAGACTACAGTACATACAAATATCTTAAAAAAGAGAATCCCAGAATACCCTCAATATTTGGTGTCCCTAACATACATAAAAATGTCGAGAACCCACCATTGCGGCCTATAGTTTCGGCCCGGGGTTCCAAGATTTCCCCTCTGTCCAAGTTCCTGGATTGGAAGCTGAAACAATTGTGGGGCAAGGAACAACATTTACTTAAGAACTCCTGGGAATTTTTGGGCAAAATTATACCCTAATTTAATGTTCCTAATTTAAAATTTCTTTCTATAGATGTAGTCGACCTTTTTTCCGTCATACCACATGACAAGGGACTACAATGGTTAGAGGAAGCTGTGAGAGGCAACCCACAGGCCAGTGACAATGATATATTCCTTGTTATGGAGTTAGCAGATTTAATTTTGCACAATAATTTTGTATATTTTTCAGGAGAATATTTCAAACAGATATCAGGGGTAGCCATGGGTTCCAATTGTGCCCCAACCCATGCAGACATAGTTTTGTCAGTATGGGAAAATAAATATATATTAAACAATGAACATAGTAAAAATTGGATATTTTATTCGAGATTCCTCGACGATATCTGTATTTTTTGGACAGGTATGACAAGTACAATAGAAGAATTTATAAAATATTTAAAATCCACTACAGATTTCTTAACCTTTACTTATCAGGTTAACACTCAACAGGTTAATTACTTGTATGCATCTTTAATTGTTCAGGATACAGGTTTTAAATCCATTATTTATAGGAAACCGACCTTCTCCAATAGTTACATCCACTACAACAATTCACATCCAAGACATCAGAAGAAGGGTATAGTCAAAGGTCAATTCGTCCGGGCATCTCGTATAACCTCTGATGACTTAGATTACAAGCAAGAATGCTTTAAACTTACGAACATGTTCCAGGAGAGGGGGTATCCTGAGGAATTTATTTTTAATATTTATGATGAGGTTACGCAAGGTAGGAACACTATATACAAACCTATTTTGGGCACAGGCAAGATAGAAAAAGCCGTGACAACAGGTGCACAATATGATTTTACTAATGAGTTCAGTAAAATATTTGTTACCGAATATAGTGCTAATTCGGGTATCATTAGGAGGATAGTAGAAAAAGAATGGGAAAGTTTTCGGGACTTCACTGATCTTAGAAATTTAAAAGGAAAAACAGTTAGAACTGTGTTCCGAAAAGGAAACAATATTAAAAATATTTTGGAATATGGGCCAAATGTTACAAGTACATCAAATCAACGTAAAGGCACTTATAGGTGTGGGGCCTGTCCACAATGCAAATACATATCACACACAGACACAATATATATAGCGGCCAGGAATAAATGGATAAGGGCATCCACCTATTCCAATTGCAACAGTCAAGGGCTAACTTATATGGCCACATGTCAAAAATGTCAAGGGTTTTACATTGATAAAACCGAGAGACATTTGAAGAGAAGGATATATGAACATACATATGAAATGCAGAAACAAAATACTAACAATGCCCTGTTTTGGCATACTTTGACATGTCAACAAGCCAGGTTTGAATTTTTTGTAATAGAAGTTATGCATCGAGATAACAGAGGGGGGGGGGTCCCTGGGAGATCAGATTGGAACACAGGGAAACCTATTGGCAGATTCTTTTACAAGCAAATCTATTACCTGGCTTAAATGACACTATATCTATTGCACCTCTACTTAAGCTTAAATCTGTAATGTTATGAAATTGCTTTTTTTCCAAAGTACTAATATTTTTTATTTACAAGAGGTTTGGTAGCAATTAAAGCACAATATTAATGTTATCACCAATATTTTTTGATAACAGGTTTATTAGAATAATATAATGAAATGTAATTTTATATAACTTAAATGTCTTATTTATGTTTTTAACAGAGAACTGAAGTAACAATATTTTTAAAAAAATCCTTTCATGTGGTTTTACATCTTTAAATTTCAATTAAATAATGATTTTAATTGACAATTAGCACAATATATATGCCTGCTTAGTGCAACCTATCAATGTATCTGAAGAAATCATTTTTACTGACGAAAACGTTGTATTTGTACTTACTGGTGTTAATATATTAAATTGAGTGGTTGCGGTCTCCCACGGACTGATTCTTGTGTTTTTTATGTTAGAATGCCCCTATTTTGTAAAGCATTATGACTGTGTGAAAGATGTTAGGCAGCTAACCAGTGGAATTTTTCAGGTTTATAGAGTCCATTGTTTTGTTCATCACTTCCAGCTACTTAAATACATACCACTGTTATTGCATGTATTAGAATTATCTATCAAGACATACACTATAAATGTATGTGCATTACATACACATATTTATAATATACAACGTAAATATATGTAAATTATATGCACATATTGATAATATACATTTTAAATATCTCTACTTTGTATGTTGGTATATATACATTTCCTTACATGGCCCCATCAAATGTCCCTTTTGTAGTCATTCAGAAGGACCAGCCTAACTATAACGTCCTGTTCTAAGCCCCCCCCCCCAAAAAAAAAAGACTCGTTCTTTTGAGCAAACTTCCTTAACTATGATGTGGTTTGTGCTGTCCTGGCATCCAAAGCTTTTAATCTCGTACCCATTATAAAGCTGTTTCATTTTTTATTATTTTTGCTCCTGTATATGTATTTAATTTATTTATGTTTGTACTATTTATAACCACTAAAGACGAGGGATGCAAACTCGTAGTGCCCATTTTTTGCTGAGTCCTGGGTATGTAATCTCCAGGAAGAATTGTTAAACTTAAATTTAAGTAGATTTAAATATAGTATGCATCAAGCGCAGTTATTAATGACTTAATAAACATACTTATGGTATGTAGGTTGGGAGGGTGGCCTAATGGTTAAGGTGTTTGCCTTACAAACACAAGGTGCAGGGTTTGAGTCTCACAAAGGATAATTGGCTAGGCTTAAATGGCTCGCAAGGGCAGTTAGCTTAGTACTAACCTATGAACCTATGAACCTACTTGATTTATTGTATAAAATATGAGGATAATTTAAAAGTAAATAATTAGGAACAGAGTATAGAGAGAGGGATTAGGCAAAGTTGGCTTTGTTAGCGTTGCGTTAAAATCCAGAAGACTTTAACTAGAATTGCTAGGAGCTGAATGTACTCTGCAGTTAATGACATGGATACTGTCATTTGTGAAGAGGATTGTAGTCATCATCAAAGTGAATCATTTTGGTATCACCCTGTTGCTGTACCATCCCACTAACATATACATTGAAGAGTAAGGAGCCAAACACCAAGCCATGTGAAGCACTTAGAATCACCATCAGCAGGACAGATAGATTGTGTTATCCCGTTCAATGTATTGCTCCCTCTCTTCAAAAGTGCTAGTGAGCCATCTGCAGCACTGAAAGAGAGCCCATATGAGGTGCAACAAAAGGAAACGAAGGCGGACTCTACCATATGCCTCCGAGAGGTTTTAGATTTCTGATGGAGGACTGTACAAGTTTCAGTTTGCAAAGAAGTTTATGGGCCAACCATGAACTACCACATGGGCGGTAGTCTACTTAACACCGAAAGTGTGATAAGAGATCTTGGGACACAGGTGGACAGTAGTCTCTCCTTTGATAATCACATCACCACAGTAGTCAGGAAATCCTTCTACGTGGCACACCTCATCACAAAAGGTTTCTCATCCAGGAAAAAAGAGGTCATTGTTCCCCTCTACTCATCACTCATTAGACCCATTATCGAATACAGCACTCCTTTTGGTATGTACCTCAAAAGACATCTACAACAACTATAAAGTCTGCAGAAATACCTCACAAAGAGGATTACTGGCCTCAAACAGATGCCCTACGCAGACCGTCTCAAAAAAACTCCAGCTTTACTCTGTCGCATATCGCCTACTCAGAGGCGATCTCTGCCTAACATACAAAGCTATGTCTAACCCAGAGCTGTTGGACATGCTCCACTTAAAGAAATCCCAATCCCTCCGAGCTACACACTCTAGGGACCTAAACCTTGTCACCACAATTAACAGAACATGCTGGAGGGGATGGATTCCTGTCCCAGAGACTTCACAAACTCCCTATCTGTATCAAGCTCCTCATTAGCACTCTTCAAGAAGAATCTTGATGATTAGATGGGAGATAGGAAATTCACCCCGGGGATCATTTCTGTGACTCTGCTCGACAGGGGCACAGGAAAATTATTTTCTTGGGTGGCGAAAGCCAGGGTACCTTTTTGGCCAGGCTTATATAGGCCCTAGGGCCAATAGCCTAGTACCTACCTATGAACCTTTGACCATATTGAGCGTAACATTTTAAAAGATGACAACAGGCCTGATACGGATGTTGAGATGGTGTGATCATGAGAGGTAGTTTTCTGAATGAATATCTAAAGTGCAGTACAATAATCAGTAACAGTATGGCTAAACAGTGGAAATGAGGAAGAGGTTGTCATATGGCCACAGTTCAGAAAATGATCAGTGATGTTCCAGAACTTGCTATATATATATATATATATATATATATATATATATATTTTTTTTTTTTTTTTTTTTTTTTGAGAATTGTTTTAGTAGATCCAGAAGATATTTTTAGACTTTTAAATTAGACAGTAAACAGCACTTTACCTTGCTTTTTTTTTTTTAGCTTCACAAAAACAGAGGAGGGTATAGGGCAATTTCATGGTGACGTTAGTTGGGTAGATGGGAGAAGTAATTTCCTTGTGAAATAGTGATTTTAATTTTAGGAGTAATTTGGGGCATACTGGAACTTTTAGTGCTTTGCTTCCAAAGAGCAGCCTTACTGTGAAAGGTCTTCAAATGGAGGTCATCAGAGACTTTCATTTGGCAGTAGACAAGATTGCTGGTCTGTTTGTGATATTGTGGCTTTAATTTTTATGAGTGGTCCAGGGAGACTGGAACTTTTAATTCAGTACTTGCAAAGAGAATCAGTATTGTGAAGGTCTTTAGGAAAGCATCATTTCAGTCTCATGCTGCTTAATCAAGCCACAGCCACTTCAGGGATTAGCGGTTGTCATTCGAATGTTCTCAATCAAATTTCTGCGTAGTTCTTGAATAACAGAATCCTGTTTAATAGATTTTGCTGTGGCAACAGAATGTAAAAATTGAAAGACAAGATGTCGGCTATTACACCAACTGATATTGCCAGGAGCAGATGTACTCTCATGATCAGTTATTGTAGTGAGAAAAATAAGAGCTGAATGGTCAGAATATCTATTGGTAGATGAACATAGCCTGTCCCTTGACAGCTTACATTAAGTTTTCATATCACCTAATATAGCAATTTTCTATTGTAGACCCCCTCACGGGTTATTACTTTTATCATCATGAAGTCAGATAAGTGTGGTTCTGTGATATAACAAGCTCTTAATGTCATTAAGCCTGGAGTAATAATACCCACATTGGCCTGTACATACTAAACAGATATTTGTTTTTGAAGTTACTTCAGAATTTTCCCTACCACCAGTTTGAAAATAATGCCTTTATTCATTGCCTTTGACTTGAGGGGGAAGCCCCAGTTGTCCTGTTCCAGTCTTCTGTAGCACTTGATCCAATACTTTATACAAACAGTAGATAGTAGGTCACAGTTTCCCCTTTTCAGCATGGTCTTAGCGTGTTTTTTTCTTTATTTCTTTTGGCTTTTGCATAGGCTTGGCATCATCCTTTAATTAGTGACAGTATTGCAATATTAAGAGTACATTTGCCTGCTGCTTTCTGTTTCTTCCACAATGAGAATGATATGGACACATTAGTTTAGTTTCCAGCAGTAAT
Source organism: Protopterus annectens (assembly GCF_019279795.1). Taxonomy (NCBI): domain Eukaryota; kingdom Metazoa; phylum Chordata; order Ceratodontiformes; family Protopteridae; genus Protopterus; species Protopterus annectens. The sequence continues at coordinate 624,447,499 of NC_056743.1, read as the reverse complement.
GTGCAAATGTACCACATTCAAACATCAGGCTAGTTACCAGACACCTGTTACCCTATAATTCTGTCTGGGGACCTCCACTATCTGCAAGTAATTTCTGTCCAAATACAATTCGAGGTTATCCAGAGTTAGTTGTACTTGCACTAAGTTGAACAATCCATCACTATATGATCTGTTTCTTTATCCATGGAATGCCCTGCTATTTTCAGCCAAAACTTATGTGACTTGGAGTCATATATCATGACTACTGTAAATTTTCTAAACATAAAAGCAGGATATAAGTATCGCTTGTATATGTAGTTTGACATTATATGAAAGATAAACCAGCACTTTTGGCTAAACCTTGGGGGACACCAATAGCATGTTTCCCTTGGTCATTCAGCAGTCAGTTGTGAAATCCTGCTGCCAGGTTAAGGAGGTAGATCATAGAAGCTGTATTCAGGCAGAAAGTGGAGACCACCTCAGAAAAAAGAAAGGGCTGTACCATGGTCTTGTTCTTAGCATTCTGGAGTTAGTTGGGTAAAATGTAAAAAAGCTGATAAAGAATGGCAACTGTCCTGGTGGCTCAGTGGTTAGGGTGTCTGCCTCATAACTCCAAGGCTTGATGTTGGAGTCTGGTCTCCAGTCACTCAGTGGACTTTACATATTATTGCCTCACCTGTGTGGGTTACCTGTGAATACTCTGCTTTCCTTTCATCTACCAAAAAATCATGTTGATTCATTGGCAACCCTAAAAAAGTCCATATAAATTGCATTTACCTTTGTCCTTGTGGCCTTGGTCATGGCTACAAAGTGTTGCAGATAGACTGTTGCACTTACTCAGTTAAAAATATATTAAAAAGACAATGACCATATTTCCCTGTGGAAGGGATGGGAAGGACACCTGTGATGGCGATATCGCATACGCCTTTGAAGGTGATGTCACATTACAGCAGTACAGAAACTAACCTGATGGGAAGCTTGTTGAGAGAATTTAGAGGACTGGAACAATTCAGAGTCAGAGTGAAAATGGGGACTGTATTAAAGAGTTACGCTGTGGAATAAATATATGCCTAAGGAAAAAAACACTAGTGTTGAAAGAGGGGACAACAAGCTGGGCTAAACAACAAGCTGAAAGGCGGTACAAGATAATAAAGCGAGCAAACAAGAGTGAGAGATGGCAAAAGAGTAGGAGAGGCCAGTAAAAAGCTAAAGAAAACCACCTGAAAATGGGAAGCTGGGGTCAATCATCAGTCCATGGTAGCAGTGGGAAAAGAAATGAAATGGATGGGCAGTAAAAGGATGGACATAAGATATTTTTAGGTACATAGATTGCCCTGAGGCTACAGGACTTGAAGTAGGGGTGAATGTTTCAAAGCACAATATCAGGCTAATATATGGAATAAGTTTGTTATCTCAGGATTTGTTAATGAAATGGAGGTAGGCCACTTAGTCTGCATGGCCTCCCTTGTATACACCTGGCTTCCTCCAAATGTTTCAGTTTCCTCCCACATTCCAAAGACCTAATTAGGTGGATTGGGCACTCTAAACTGGACATAGGTGTGAGTGTATATGCGAGTGCGTGTTGTGGATGAACTACCATGGCACAGCTAGCCACCCAGCGATGTAAACCTTGGCTGTAGATGATTGTCACTGTTGAAGTGACACCCTAACTCCATGTTTAAAAAAATGGAAAAAAGGGGTTGTGGATTGATGGATGTATGGATGGATGGCTGGAGGTAGGTAGGCCATCAGTTTGAGCATAAAAATTGAACTGTGATGGGGCAGATGATTAGCCAGTGAGGTAACTAGGGGAATATGGAGAAATGTGATGGGGCAGATGATTACAGTGAGGTGACTAACGGGATATGGAGAAATAGCTAAATGAACTTCAGGAGGATAAGACAAAAGAGCCACACATATTTCCATTCACCCATGGGATACTAAGAAAATTGTGAGTGTGTTTGCGAGTGTGTGGTGTGGATGAACTATTGATAGGCTTTAAAGTGATGTCAGAGAAGGGTAGCAACAGAAATTCCATCATGCAGGAGGAACTGAGAAATTGTTGGGGGATTACACAATGGTGACTTTAACCTCCATCCAAAAAGGTTATATAGAGTATTTCAGGTGATGGTGGCTAGTTGAATAGACATTTTTATGGAGCTACAGACTCTTTATATGTAAACTGTCATTTTTAAAATTACCTGTCTCCAGTGTATTCTTTTATCATTAAATGCCTCTGTTTGTGGCTAATCTAGATCATTTTACAAAATAAGTCTTGAAAAATAGTGCCATCCTTTTCAGCTGAAGTACTAATGGAAAAACCGCCTAACACTGTCAATATAAAGAAAATAATCATGGAGTTTAAGGAGCTGGCTCTGTCAGCAACGAGAAGTAAAAGGTTCATGCACAGTGTGAAGTTACTTGGCTTAGGACACACAGTTATGAACCATGAATTTTAAAAAGAAAGAACTTAATTTGTAATGAGCATTTTAATCAAACAAATGTTTATTTGCTTTTGTTTACTGGGAATGTCTGTTTGAGAACCGAAACGCCTGTTTTCAGAGGAGCCCCAGGGAACAATGAAACAAATATATTTGCGGAAATTCAAAATAAAAAAATGGTGAGCAAATGTTATTTAGAAAATATTTCAAAGCAGTCGGTCAACAAACATTATTTACAAAGTATATCAAATTAGGGAAATACATGTTTTCAAGATATTGTTAGCAGAATCAAAAATACTATATTAATACACTTGTATAGTATCCATAGTTGATAGAGTTAGGATTGCTTACCTCAAACTGTACGTGTGGTATAATTGCATAGTTTGTTGTCTGGTGATATTTTAGGGTGGATTTGAATTGCTGCAGGTTATTTAAAAGCCTGATCTGGTCTGGAAGTTTGTTTCATGCCTTGAAGGTGGTGACAGAGAATAAATCACTGTAAGAATATTTATATTTATTAGCAAAAAGCTCTGAGGATCTTAAGGCTCTATTTGGTACATGCAATTGGATGAGATTTCATAGTGAGGGTGTTTTCAGTGGATGCTGAAGTATTTTATGTATTGTGAGTAGCTGGGAGAGGGTGATGTGCTGATAAAGTACAACCCAGTTGCGAACCGTGTAGTGATGGGAGTGGTTTGGGAGGCTTCAGATGAATTTGTTAATTTTGTTGTAGGTGCTTTCTAATTTGTGTTGGGTGGAAGAGTTGATATTTAATCAATACTTTTTTTTACTGCTTTGAACTCTTAATGCCTGTTGATCATTTGTCAGTCTCTTGGTCAATTAGTGCACTTATTCGCCAGTGCTGTGGAGATAGTTGGTCAAGAGAGGATGTCTCTTAGGCAGTCAAATGTGACTTGCGATTTGTTTTGCATTTTTTTTTTGGTCTTTAATCCCAGTGCACTTTCCCATACCTCCCCAGGGTTCTACATTCAGTGGGTGTATTGGAGAAATAGTGTCACACTCTCTCCCATGCAAGATGTAACACAAAGACTTCCCTGGCCCCCTTGAATTCGGCACTCCCATGTAACCTCCGAAATGCATAAAGAGTTGTGCTTTGTGAAGAGCTCCTGAGCATGTGCCCCAAACCCTTCCTCCCTAAAGAAAGGCAAGTCTACAAAGTCATGTCACTATATCTCTCAACTGTCCAGAAGTTTGCAGAACATCCTGATTTTTGCCTCATATTTTTGGTCTGTCACTCATAAAATTTGTGATTTTTCTGGCAGTTCGTTGAGGATTACAACCTCTAAATAATGATAGACATCTGAGTTTTCAGACTTCTTATTCTTCGTAAAAATGCATGCAATAATACAAAATCTATTATTGTTGCAACTTCCTAAGTTGATAAGATCAATGCTTAGTATCTATTCCTGTTTTGGGTGGCGTTGTGTGTAATTCTTACAGTAGGAGATTGAGAGGTATGCATGTCACTCCTCTCTTCCATCGCTCTAACTTCATCAGGTACCCAAACCACTATTGGAACTCTAGTCTCCTGAGTCTTAGGCAGGGTTTTATCCCAGTACGGCAGTGGAGTTGGCGATTGTAACCAGTACTACTGAAGGGAGATGACTTGCAGAACAGGAGGATTCTCTCCAGTCAGAGGAGGCTTTATGTCTTCCCAAGAACACCGGGGGTGGGGGGGAGGTGACTCTTTCTCAATAGTGATGGCTTTCTCAATGGCTTTATAGAGGTATTGCTTTGCTTCAGATCAAGAGGATCCGTGTATCAGTCACTTGTAAGTTAACATATGCCAATTTATAAGGCAAGCTTTGTAGTATTAAGGTTCTGACTTACAAGCAAAAGGAATTAATTTCTGACAATGACTTGGGCAGCTGATTCTCCTGCATACAACTGAGTAAAGCTTGTAATGGATAATGATTATTCCAGTATGGTGGCTAAACAAAGGAATAAACTGTAGCCACTAGTGACAATCTGTAAGAAGCAGATAGTGAAATGTTTAGCGCATTCTCCCTTCATGCTGTGAATCATAATATCTGGAAGTATTAAAACCTTTTCCTATCGAGAGCTCTCCACCTGATGAAACCATTCTTCTCTCCGCTAACGTCTGTCCTTGCCAAACTCTTTGACCCTTTTTAAACAAAGAGTAATTGCATAACATTATAACCTACGATGTGTCTGAATACGTATCCGTAATAAACAGCTGCCATTATAAGACTATGCCTGTTTGTATATCAGTCCAATAGTCATTTCTTGCTCTCTGTGGTTATGTATATACTGTATAGAAACTGCCACTTCCCATGCATAAGTGCATAGTATCTATGTTAGGTGTCATTTAGGTGTCATTTTCAGTGTTCAATTGAATTGTACTGCATCGTGCTATAGCTTTTTTCCTCAGCGTCTACTGAAGATGGGTCCTGAACCAGTCTTTTCCAGTGAACAGAAGTAAATAAATAAATAAAATAAAACAAATAGGAGGGAACTCATGCTTGTAGTTACATCATGGTGTATTTGTGAATGTATTACAGTGCTACCATGATGATACCTGGAAAAGAAGCTTGACTTTCCTCCACCAGCAAATTCCCAGCAGTCAAGAAACACAGGAAGATGAGTCTGGAGTTGTCAGTGGGCTTAGAAGGCACATATTAGCAGAACGGCTGTTGTACTGCAGATAGATCGTGTCTTGATCCGTATTTGTAATTCGGATGCCTGCTGAAGGTATATGAAGATGGCAGCCTTTCTGTATCCGAGGTGACTGTTCCTTATATGAATGTTTTAGTTTTCCCTGTGGACCCACATATAAGTGCAGTGAGTTCATGGTCAGAACACAGATGAGCCAGGGTTCATATCCAACACACTGTTTGTTTTATTCAGAATGCTGTTTGTTTGATTTCCTTTCTTAGGCACAGTGGTGGCCTTTTGTATCTATGGGTTTGTTTTCTGCAGATCCAGGTTGCTGTTGCAGCTGCAGTTTTTGTACTGCCGTGAAATGCATATTCAGACTTGAGTAAATCACTGTCTCAGTGCTAGTGAGATGAGATTTTGTACTCATTTTAGTTCCTGGATTTCCACTTTTTGAATGTAGAGGTGCACTGTAGCTAGTAATGCCCCCATGGTGGGCGGGGGGGCATTCCTACTGGCATAATCGAGAAGAGTTGCTCTTCAATGTCAGCATCATTCTTATGTGAGTTAAGAGAATTAACATTTTTGAAAGAGTGGCATGCCTTAAGGATCATACTAGGTTACTAGGCTAATGGCCCTGGGGTCCTCACAAGCCTAGCCAAGAGATTATCCCCAAAAAAGAAACCTCAGTCAGCACCTGTCACCCCTGTCAATGAAGGACACAGGTGGAACTCCTGGGACAAATTTGAGTTTTCCCATCCACTCATCAAGGTTGCGCTTGAAGAGGGTCAGCAAGGTGCTCTGTTTGACATGCATGGGAAGTCTATTCCAGAGATGTGGCAGCCTCTGGGAGAAAAACCTGTCTCTCCAGCAGGTTTTGTTGATGTCCCATATTAGATTTAGGCCTTTCAAGCGGGTAATGTGCGAGGAGTTAGACTTATGGATATGGAGCATTTCTAGTAGGGCAGGGTCCAATATTGCCTTGTAGGCGAGACACAGATCACCTCTGAGCAATCTGTACGATACTGAGTAGAGTGATAGTGATGTGAGCCTGTCCACATAGGACAGGTGTTTGAGACCACTGGTTACAGGTCTGCTGTTGGAGGTGGAGTCCCCTATTTTGACTATATGGATTCTATCAGTGAGCCAGTTAGCAACCCATCTAATGATATAAGGATTGATACCTAGGTGGGTACGTTTGTCAATGATGTCAGAGTGGAGGATAGTGCCAAAAGCCTTGGCTAAGTCTAGGTAGGCTGTATGCACAGATATCCTCTTGTCCAGGGCCTTGGTGACTTAGTGTCGAAGAAGTCCACCAGGTTTAACAGGCATGATCTCCCTTTGACAAATCCAAACTGAGTAGGGTCAAATGTTTGGAAATTACCTATATCTTTGTTGATAAGGTCCATCATGATTCGCTCCATGGCCTTGCAGATAAGCTAGTCAGGCTAATAGGTCTGTAGTTCTCAGGGTCAGTGGAAGCACCACCTTTGTGCAAGGGAATAACGGTGGCCGTTTCCATTCAGCTGGGATGAAGCTGGTGCTTAGACTATGACTGAAAAGAGTATACAATAGTGTTGCTAATTTTTGTTGGAGCCCATGTAGGATGCAGCCTGAGATGTTATGAGGTCCAATAGATGCTATGTTTATGGTCTTAGTGAGGGCATTTATGACCTGCTCTTTAGAGATACAAGGTAGGGAACAAGTGGTAGGGATGTCATGGGGTATGTGTGATGGGGACAAAGCAGTGAAATTTTCACAGAACCTGTTGGCCATCAAGTTAGCTATGTCCACAGGCTCAGTATATGTGGTATAATTAACTACCAGTTTGGCACAAATCTGGGCCTTTCCTTTTAGGTTACAGATGGAACTAAAGAATGCCTTATGGTTGTCCTTAATTAAGGAAGCTAATTTGGATTTGTAGTTTTCTTTGGAGGACTTCACAAAAAGTCTTATTTGCTTGTTTAAGTTGAAAAGGGAGTGTTTCCAGTTTAGGGCTCACTCCCTCTTACTCTTAGACATCAATTTCTTCCTCTTATTGTAAAGCCTATTAATGGCAGTTGTTCACCAGGCAGGTTTGCTCTTTCTTGAGGGGCTTGTTTTGGTCCTATCAGGTACAGCTGAGTCAATGCAGTTATACAGGTGTTTGTATAAAGCATTGGTGGAGAACTGTGCATAGCTGCCAGTTCCATGGGGGGTGGGATGCAGTGAAGCTATTTATACCATCCTGTCAGAGGTTATACTCTGCTTTGGAGCAGTGTTTAAGTTTATTTGCTGCTGGAGGGGGGGGGGGTCAGGTGTGATAGTTACTTCAAATGAGACTGATTTGTGGTCAGAACTCACCAGGGAAGACCTCACAGTGGGGGTGCTACAGTGGTCCCCCATATGGATAAGCACCAGATCCAGGATGTTGGCAACCCTTGTGGAGGTGTCAACCAGCTGGTCCAGGGCACTGTAGTTAATGAAGTCGAGGAACCTTTGAGCAAGTGAGTTTGAGCACTAATAATTTACCCAGTCAATAGATGGATAGTTAGTCGCTCAAAACCATGATGTTCGGATGTATCTTGATAGACTGAAGTAGATCCAAATAGGCAGAGTGGGTGACCTGATTCATGGAGGGAGTCGTATAGCTGGTAGTGACTTGAATAGGTGCCCTAACAACAGTTAATTGCACCTGAAGATCTCCAGAGAGTCATACTGTTTAACCAATCTGGAGGTATATTTATCTTTAATGCATATTGATACACCTCCTCCTTTAGTTTTCATGCCTTCAGTTTGTGCTCTGGACGTGTGGAAGGAGGTGTAACCCAGTATGACTGGGGTGCTCTCCACAGCCTTGAACCAGGTCTGCGTGACTGCACAAATGTCTGAGCCTTCCAACGTGGGGACTGCTTTCAGTGACTGCAGTTTCATGTTAGGCAAAGACATTACAAACAACAGATAATAGTTTAAATCGCACACAGAAGAAATAGAAAAAAATGAAAAAATGTTAAAACTATATGCAGAAAAAAGTATTTAAAATTTACAAATGAATAACGTGTGATAATTGTAAATTATGATTAGTTGAATTGCTATTAGAGCAGATATGAGGATCTTTGTTAGTTCCTGAAAGCTGCTACTTATCACTTGGACACACACACACACACACACACACACACACACACACACACACACACACACACACACACACACACACACACACTGTAAGCAAGATTATTATTTTGCTATTAGACGTTTTAGTCCATTAATGACTGGGCTTGATTCAGTTATCCATGCTGGCTCTAACACACTGTTTTTGTAACAACAAATCAGTAGTATAGAATAGCTATTCACACAAGTGTCAGCTTACCTAAAGCAGTCAAAGGTCCTTTTTTAGTGAACTTTCATACTGATTTCTGAGCAAAATGCTGCTATTTAAGGAGATCCTCTTAACAGTACCTTTCCTTCTTGTAAAATTCTTTATAGCAATCACAGCCATGTCACTCACTAATTAGCATGTTATGGCCATGTTGCTCACTAGCTGTCATATTACAAGACATGTTATTGACTAGTTAGCACTTTACAGTTGTCGCTAACTAGTTACATGCTACAGTCATCGCTAACTAGTTATTACATTATGGTTATGTCACTCACTAGTTAGCATGAACTTCCTCACAACTGTGGACACATGGTGGTCGAAGTTCAGATTACTGTCAACCTGATTACCCAGATCACATACCACTGGGTCTACTCTTAGAGGGGTGCTGTCTATATTGTAATTAGCTGGGGTGTTTGCTTTCCCAAAGGAAATAATTGTGCATTTTCTTGCATTTAGTTTAAATCCATGGCTCTGGCACTAATCATTTTTCTGCATTAATTCTTTCTGCAGTAGATCAGTATCAATCATGGATTCAATAATTGCCCTCCAGTGTGCAGTTATCTGCAGAATTGGTCAGCCAAAGGCCGTCTGTGTTTACCTTGACTTCTGAGAAATAAATGCAGAACAGGAGAGGCTCTATTACAGAACCATGAGATACGCCACTGGTGACTGGCCTCTTGCTAGAGGTGAATTCATCCACTTTGACAGTATATATCATGTTGGTGAGGCATTTGGCTACCCACCTGGTGATGTAGGGGTTTATGCCCAATTCGGAGAGTTCCTCTATAATACCTGAGTAGGGAATTTTGTAGAATGCTTTGACCATGTCAAGGTAAGTGGTCTGCACAGTCTTTCACTCGTCCATGGCCTTGGTGACCTTCTTGAAGAAGTCAACCAGATTTAACAGACATGGTCCACCCTTAATGAATGCAAACTGGGTTTGGCCCAGAGTCTGGAGATTACATGTGTCCTAGTTGGTAAGGTTCATGATGATTCTTTCCATGGCCTTACAGATGAGGCTAGTCCGGCTTATGGGTCTATAATTCCCTGGGTTGGTTGATTGCCCCCCCCCCCTGTGCAGAAAGATGACAATTGCTGTTCTCCATTCTGCCAGAACATAGCCTGTATGGAGGCTGTGGTTAAATAGAGATCCAAATGGGTCTGCTAGGTCTGGTCTTATATACAGGCAAAAAGAAGCAGATTTTAAGCTAACTACCAATCAGGAAAGCAAACAGCAAGTTTTCACCATCAATGCCTAACTCAGATAGGTTTAAATTAGCCCACTTCTGTCGCAAGAGTGAAGGAAAAACCTTCTTAATGTAAAATGGTTGGTTTGGAGCCCAAGTGTAAGAAGACCATACAATCTAGGTACAACATCCCTAAAACTGTGTGATACATTGTAAGAAGTACTTAAAGAAGCAGTAGAACAGTACAGTTTTTATTTTTTTATTTGAAGTGCAGATGCCGCAGTGGTGCTGTGGTAAATGTTGTCACCTCACAGCAAGAAGTTCTCCGGTTCGATTCTGAGCTGAAGTGTCTTCTGTGTGGAGTCTGCATGTCCTCCCAGTTGTGTGGGTTTCCTCCGAGTGCTCTGGTTTACTCCCAAGTTACAAAGACATGCATCTGGAGCATTTCTTCCTGGGCCTCTGCTGAAAATCGGCTTCGTTCCAAGTCTGACTTTCCTGGTTAACACGTTAAATAAAAATAATAAATAAAAATAAAATAGTCAAATATAATAGGAAACTAATAAAATGCAATCACAATTATCAATAGAAGTGCAAAATAATTATTTTGTTGGTGGGTGATGAGTTGCTCTATGATACAGAGCCATTTATTTGATGGGTATTAAGAGGCAGCAGAGCTTGTGTGGAATCAAACAGTGTTATGTAGCATGTGTCAAGAATTCTGAGATGCCATAAGTTTAAGAACGTGTAATACTGGTGCAGCTAAAGGAAGGACATTATTTTGGCAGTCTCCCTTTTTTAATGTTGACACTCATAACTCTGAGTGTTAACACACTGAAAAAAAAAAAATTGCAGACGATCGAATATCGCCCATCACTTTTCTCCTTTAAACTTTTTTTTTGTTTTACATGGGTCAAGTCCCCCTGCTCCCTTCTTCATACCTCGGACTTATGTATATACCAACTGCAAGGCTGCCATACCTCAAGGAAAAGTGAATATTCTGAGAAAAGGCCTTCTCTGACGTGATGTATGAAAGTTAATTTTTTTGGGCCATTCAGTCTCCATATTTCAGGACTCATTGAAGCACCTCTTTTACTTCCATTATACAGGACATTGGAGAAGCCTTGTCTGTAATACTGTATTAAGTTCTGGAGGGCCTATTGTGAGAAGGACATGGAGACATAGAGTGTGAAGATGGACTTGGAACGCCGAGAATGACCATGTTGTAGGACAGCTGTGATATAATATGATTGCACCACACCATCATGAAACATGGGCCACTGCCATACTGTGGTGGAATTTTATTCAAACATGGATATAATAGAAATGCCCTAGTGGCCCATCCAGTGGGCAAGTATAAAATTAAAGGTGACATTCCATTTTTTTTAACCTGCAAAGCAAGGCACATGCTAAGTTTTGACATATTGTGGTACCAATAGTTTGATTTTATTTCTCTCATCTGTAGGTGACAATGACACTACATTTCAGAAGTAAGGGGTGCCAGTCAGCTCATGCCAACACAGTTTGTTGAAAAACTGTTGATCGTTCTTTGTTTTTCAAGCTAGGAGCATCATCCTTAAAGAATAATATAGCTCTGAGACCTTGGACTTGTGTAGTTGTGCAATCTATCTTAAAATGGCACCTGTCTCTGATACAAACAGGTAACCTGTAAATGGTTCATCTCCCAGGCCCATGCCTACACTTATCAAGGGTATCAGAACTTGTCAGAGATTTGGGATGCATGGCTAGACTTAAAAAGGCCCTTGTGGTCGTTAGCCTAGTAAACAGCTATGAACCTATGTGGTCATTTTCCAATGTTTCATTGCACATTTATAACTGTGGTATAAAATGGAAAAGTTTATAATTTACTCATACAAGACCTACCACTTTTGTGCGGACAGGTACTAGCAGTCTGCTTACGTAAAGTAAATGAAACAAATTAGCAACATAGTTTTAAACGTACGTTTGCATGACTTGCAGCATCATGGTTTTCTTGTTTTTGTGAATGCCAGTTGAGGGGGTGCCTTTGTACATTTTCTTCATTAAGGGGGTAGCAGAGATCTGTAATCTTTGCAGTGATCTTTGGTCATGGGCTGACATACAGACTGCATGAGATGTGGTCGTGATAGAAGTACACAACGTGCTTGATGGGTATTGTGTGACTCATCTTTTAGTTGAAAACGGGCAGTGCAGTGCTTGTTTACTGAGTGGGTCATTGCATAAAAGGGTAGTTTGCCCTTTCCACTTGGTGTGCAGCAGCATTGCTTTATGAAACGCCTTAGAGCTAACATTAGCCATAAGCAATCACATTCTGATCTGCATGCACAATGTGTGAAACACATCACTGTCTCCTTGATGTTCGCCACCATTCAGCTGTTTATGTGAAATGCTACTAGTTGTTTAAAAGTCTTTTTCCCCAAATGATTCTTACCCTTATGATTGGAATCAGTTCTTTGTGAGTTATTTTCCTTCCAAACCTCTGTTAAATAGAGTGCTCCACGAACAAAAAGCCACAGAAAAAGTTGTAAATGTCATTCTTCCTGAAATGGGTAAGTCATCTTATTGTGTCTTGTCTTGCTAGACAGCTTTGTTTGTTTATTTACTGTGATATATATTTCAGTGCTAGCAATTGTGTAAACCCGCTAGGCAAAAGTGCCTCTTTTCAGAAGTAACCCTGTAGCACTGTTGGATTTGGAATGCAGCAAAAAGTATTCCCCAACTTTAAATCAGTTTTCTTGTGTTGCGTACTGCTGTGGTTATAGTTTGGCCACACTCCAGCCCTTCTGAATGAGTGTTTCATTAAAAACCAGAAATGAAGTAACTGAATATCCTTTGGCTTCTTAAAAATGAACAATTTTCATTTGTAGTTGGTGCTCTATTTTTTTTTTTTTTTTTATTTAATTCTATCCTCATAATTGCAGGTATGTAGGATACCTTTGAGTCTCTCGTTCATATATACATGTACAGGCACACATGCATTATATTGAAGTAAGAATATATATTCTTTATTGAGTGTGACTTTGACAGTAGGTTCACAGGTTCATAGAGTAAATCATGGCATTTGGGTTATATCCATCTTCTTTGTTTTCATCCTGGTCAGTTTTATCAGTAGTTCTGTATACAGCTTTAGTGTTATCAATAATTCTGTATTTGGCTTTGAATACTTAATTCACGTGTCAACTGTCCTTAAGAGCTTCCATAGGTTTGTGAGGCATTTGTGTTTAGTTAACATTGTAGGAACCTTCTTTACTTTTCTTCAAGTGCTTGGTCTCCAGTAATTTCAGTTCTTGAGTAAGTCGCACGTATTTACCATGTATTGTTTTTATTCAGATTGTCATTTAAGACTTTAAATAAATACGAAGCTGTCTATTTAAGACTTTAAATAAATACGAAGCTGTGATTGTGGAAAGCACACATTTCTTTGTGATTATTTTAGTCACGATTAACTCCTTGAAATTGAGTAACACAGAGTTCAAGAAAAAGCCAGATGAAAGTTTGATTGTGTCTTTCGACTTTTCCCGGTTAGGAGTCGCCACAACGGAACTCCGGTCCGCTAATGATTTGCAGCATTTTTCTACGTACTGGTTTGTCGGGCCTAACGCACAACCTTCAAGGAAGGAATGTCCATTCACGCATACCACACAGAAGACGCCCTAACTGAGAATCGAACGGGCAACGTCTATAACTGTGAGGCGACAACGCTACCGCAGCACCACCACCGTCGCTTAAAAAAAAAAAAAACTGGCAGAGATGAAATGTTTCTTTGGAGGCTGACAAAAAAACAAATGAAAATCCAGCGATGTTTCTGACAATAGTACTAATTATCAAATGATTGCCATACCCAAGGACACCCAGTTGGCTTGTAAAGTACCAAAATTCTCCTTGTTGGGCTTGGTGCTGACAAAAACTAATATCTTAGCAGATTCTTTATCTTTATGCTTTGATGCACTTTTAAACCATGTCAAGTTTATAGGTTTCAGAAAATGGATGAACCTAGTGTTACCAATGTTATTTTATCAGACTTCATATTAACATCCGATCTGGTTCAGCCCTCCTTTCACTGTAAATCCTTTATTTATTTTTCTTTGTTTATTTATTTGTTTGTTCACTCATTTATTTATTTAAATTTTCCAGCTGGGAATGACAAGCCGTATATCTTCAAAATAGTGCACTTAAATACAAACAATAATGTAACAGTAAACAATCAGCAGATCAAAGCAAAACTGTAGGAGATTACGATCGAGTTGCTACCAGCTTATTATGTGTTCGAGACATGGATAGCAAGAAATTCACCCGGAGAGTGAAGTACATAGCATAGTAATTACAGAGAACAGTTGGATGCAGTAGCTCTAAAGTGGCAAATAATAGACTAACATGTCCTGATAAAGGAATTATAACAGTTCATACTTGGTTTATGAAGGGATTACGGCAATTAGACAGATGTGTCAATATGTTTCAAATGAAGCAAATATTTCTTTCTGAATTGCACAATGATTGTGATGGATGTGAACATGCAAGTAGCAGTAATAAGAGAAAAGAGTAGGTTACTAGATGCAACAGGATGCATACTCCAGGGGTTATACATTGCGCAATGACTATGGTGGATGTGAAGATTCATGATAGCACTAATGACAGGGAAAACTACGTTTTTGCTTGTAACAAAATGCATACTTCATGGCTTATACAAGAATGAGGGAAGGAATAAGATTTTAAGTAAATAGTCCTGAAAGATGACTAAGTTGATTGAATAAGTGGGGCACTAGTATCATGAAAGAATAAAAAGCTGTACATGATATTTATATTTAACCATGAGGTCTGAGTAGAACTAGTTGCAGGGAAGGAGAGTAAAACAAGAGGGCAAAGTAATCAAATGATGTCAGAGCTGCAAATCTGCTTCATCTGAAGGTGATTCTTTACTTCATGTTTCAAAGTATTAGCTATAGAGATGCAACTTGGGCTATAAGGAAGCTGGTTGCAAAGCTTTCCTACATACTGTGAGTAACACGCCTTGCTATATTTGTTTCTGTTAAAGAATAGGAGCAAATCTACCCAGTGGTAAATCTAAGTTCTCTGTGGCTGTTCTACTAGTGGTCAAATAACCAGTCAGTGATCTTTCATCTTGTTAAGTACAGCTGAATGAGTTGCAATTTGAAGAGTAACGCTTGTCTTAGGAAATCCTTGCCAAACATTTCTCTTGCAGTGGAGGCAATGATTCACTGCTTTTGAAGTTTTTTCTTTTTTTATTTGTGTGATCGTGGAATAGGAGGTACAGAGTGATTTGCCCCCTGTCAAAAATGCTTTGATCTGATGTTGTCATTTTCATCCATTCGTCATCTGATGGGTTTGGAACCAAGACTCAGATTTTACGCATCTGCTTCTACCATATCATAGAATCCTAGAACTCTCGAGCTCCTCCCTTTACCCATAATGCCCCACTAACATAACATACCACAGATTTTGTTTGCCACCATTAGATATCTGATGTGGATTCCTTAGCTCTTGGGCATTTATTGGTTATTATCCATCTTCCTCCAGTGTAGTGAGTCAGTTAAATTTATCTTGTACTTTTCTTTTTCCTCCCTCCCTCCCATAATTTAGTGAATTAGGTTATTTTTTTTCTCTCCATTAACGTTGTTTGGTACTTCTCTCGGTACTATAGTTGGTATCTGTCCGTACTCTTCTGAGTACTCTTTCTACCTTTGCTGGTAGTTTTTCCTTTCCTTTCTTTCTTTCTAACTGCTTTATAAAAGAAAATCTCTTTATAGCTTTTTAGAGTAGGTTTACCTAACATGTTGGTTGTTGTTTTTCTGTGACATGTTGTGTGGGGAGTTCATCTTTTTGTTAAGATATTGGGCAAACCCTCTGGTTTAAAAAAATGTGCTATTTGTGCACACAAGCTTCCCAACTCAGATGCCCACAGGGGATGTATACACTGTCTGAGTCTGGCACATCTTGATGTGGACTGTACGATCTGCTCTGGTTTTAATACCAGCACCTTAACAGATTTCAGGCATAAATTAGTTTTGTGAGGTCCATTGTCTAGTACAGCTTCTCTTTCAGTTTCTGGGTGTCAGACCCCCTCAAAAAGGACCGATGAAAGTAAAGCTGATTCTTTGACTAAAGAAAAGAAGTCCCGAAAAAGGTCTTGCAGATAGATGTTCTGCATCACCTTCGGCTCCTTCAACAGAGCCTTCTGCTACGATTCATAAAAAGTCAGATCTGTCAATCCTGGATCCAGCAGTTCAGAAACCAAGGTACTCCATCGCTTCTGTTGGATCTGATTCCATCCAGGCCTCCTTCTCCATTCCTAGCAAGGGTTCACCTTAAAGGTGCTCTAGGCCTTCCCTCCATGACATCCTCTGTTCAGTCCTCCAGAAGCCTTTCAGAAGCAGATGTGGACAGAATGATGAGGATATTCCTCAAACCACAGATACAGGCGGGGGTTCTCCCGTGTCTGACCCCTACCAGGCTTGTGAGCCAATGTCTGTCCATCTCCCCTCTGGTGTCTCCTGTGATCTGATCTTCTGTTTCAGAGCCTTTAGATCTGAGATCCCTGTGAGTATCTACTTTGGATCAGAAGACTATTTGCTCTTTGACTCTCACAGATCTCTCCAGAAGCAAAAGGAGAGGATAGGTGGGTGGGAAGTTGATGAAGAAAGAAAGTGGACAACACAAATTGAATGTTATGGTGAGTACATAACTTTTTTTTCTGATCTGGATGAAGCTATGACTGGTTGGGTTCATGCGGTTTAGTTTTGTCCAGATGTTACTTGACCTTTCTTAGTAGAACTGTTCTCTGAGCTGGTCATACACAAGCTACAAGTGTTAAATAGAGGCAGATATTCTGAGGTATAAAGACTCTTATGAGTAGATTTTATGTGAATAAAAATATTTGGTTGGTGATTTCCAGCCAGCAAAATGCTTGTTGGGAGACATTGTGGTGAATATGACCATGGTGGCGAGCAACAAAATCACTGATCTGTTGTAAGCATGTTAAAGTTTCTGCTGCAAGGGGGCAGATAGACCAGTGACAAGGACTATACGGTGGAGTATAGAAAGAAGGAAAGATGTAGTGATGGTGATGCAGGAAGCTGGACTGTCAAAAGGTTTGATCTAGACTTAAGACTTGATTGTTTATCAGGTTTTAGCTGGCTGTCCATCACACAGTCTAGTAACTTGTTGTATTATACTTCAACCATAGTCTAACTCCAAGTTTGTTTTTAGTGTTTGACTTTCATCCTGTGGTTTAAAGTAAAGATTTGGGGCTTAGCAACTGTTCTGCAATTTTTTAAGTGACCTATGTAGTACTAGGAACAAATTACATGTATAGTGCTAGGGGTTGTAACTCTATAAAGTAGTTGTGTAATTATCATTACTTTGTTCACTAATTGCTGTTACATTAGCTACCATATAACATAACTTCAAAGTTTTCCCCTAAGTACTTCATCCTTACATCTTCAGGGTCTAGTGCAGCTTTCTCCCACTAATCCATGAGCATTATAACCAGCCCCAGTCCTTTTCCCTCTGGCAGCATGGTTCAACAGTTTCTTGTCACCCCATCTGTGGCCACTCTGGTATCATTAGGTGTTTTAAGTCAGTGTAGCAGATGCTTTATACTTACTGACTGTTCACTGCTTCTACCAACTAATAGTACAACCTGCAAGAGATATCAATATTTATGAAAATGGAGTCAAACTTCTTGCATCATCCTTCTGTCAGTAAGCACCATACCTTCACAACACCGCATTAATTACAGCACGCTACTTGTCCCGTAACTTAAGCTGTAGCAGTAATGAAAAAAATAATCCTTCCTAAGAACACACAGCAAAAGATGCCAGCCTCAAGCATAGTTACTCCATCTCCACCACACATGCTGCAGATCCACAAGGTTCATCCAGAGGTCAACAGAAAAGCAGGCCTAAACCACGATGCCCACTACATCTGCTTCCACACAGGGAAATGTTTTAGTCATAAGCGACTCTATAACTAGACATGCACGCTGCACACTTGCCAGACTGTTCAACAACAAGCTAGTATAAGCTGCTTGTTTGGTGACAGAATCCATGATGTAACAAGGACCCTAAGGTTCCTTAAACCAGACACATCTCATTATGACGTAGTAGTGGCCCATGTGGGAGGAAAAGACCCCAAGGTGCTCCACTCAGAGACACAGAGATGCATGATGGAACTTACTGTACAAGTGTTAGAGGCAGGAAATGCAGTGGTCTTGAGTAGCATCTTGCCTTCACCAAAAATAATACCTAGATATCAAGACAAGTTAATTGATCAAGATGTTGATGTCATTCTAAATGGATCCTCTGTGTGTTAGCCTGAAAAGAAGTGCAGATAAGACTTCCTTTTTACAACAGTATCAGGGCTTCCACATATAAGCTATAGCATTTGCTGGTCCACTGTGCCTTATTAGGCAGTCTCTCCCTGCTGGGCATTCCAACTTGTACTCAAATGTGGACAACATCATGGTAGTACTACTTAATGATAGGAGTCTAAACAAAGAAGATGCTTGAGCTTGAGGCTGTCCTGCAACTTGAACGTAAACGAAAGTAAACAATATATTTACTAACCTGCCCTCTGCCTGTACTCCACACTGCATCTCCTCATCCCTGATTAAAATTGACCATAGATTGTAATCTTTTCTGACAGGCCTACTGGCACCACCCTTCACCAAATGAAGCCAAGTCTATGGACTTCTCCATGGTAAAACTACTTCAGTTTGTAGAAGACCTGCACAAAATTCCCAGTAGTCCCATGCAGATAGATCCAGCTGAGAGAACTGCCACATTTTGTATGTAATGTATATATACTATTAGATGTTAAACACATTATACTTAAGATGTATGTAAAGCGATGTGTGATTAATTTCCTGTCACTTTTGACAGTCTACCAATGCAGCCATAATTAAGTTGTTTTTTTTTAATCATTTGTTTCTTCCACAGCATATATTTCTGTGTTTTACATTTTCTTTTGCACACATCAGTAATAATTTCTATGGACATTCAATGAAAAGAGGCTTTTATCTGAGTCAGGATTATCAAGGTTAAAAATACAAATAAACAACACTTCAGTACTTTGGCTGCTGAGAACCAGTCAAACAATCTGTAAGCTGTAATTTTTCAGTTATTTGGGAAGTTTGGCTCCTCTGCTTTCAGTCTAAAGCTGGAGGCCTGCTGACAATTGTCTGCTATTCATACTACCTTTAGATGACGTAGTGAACCATTTAAACCACCCCTTCCTCCCTAGCCTGGATGAAATGGCCACTTTATAAAAGAGACATTTCAAAGCACTTAATATTTCTTGATCTCAAAAGTCATGTGTAAGCTACAGACCAAGTGTGGATTGTTAGTCACAAGACCAGACTGGCTACTGAATATTTTAACACTGCCATGCATACGACAAGGATAATGTTTGTATCATATTTTACAAAAGGGACTTCCACTTTAACCAACAGCAAACAGATTCTGCTATCCCTTAAAAGTTCTGGAAAACACTAGATCAACTATTCCTTCTAAGCTGCATTGCAAGCATGACATGACATGACACGATTAAGGGGCAGGTGATCAGAATATTAAATATCTACTGCCAAAGACCGTCAGAATAACTGCTACCTTTCTGTTACTCATTCCTCTGTTTTAGTACCCCTGTGAGATATATTTCACAGCTATCTTCTTACTTGGCAATAGATTAACACAGGCAAATGGATTGTGCTGAATTCTTATGACAGCCCTGGACACTGAAGACACAGGCAAATGGATTATGCCAAATTCTTATGACAGCCCTGGACAATGAAGATGTTTGCCTTCATATTCCAGAGAGAACATCTCGCGAAAAATATCTTGAGTTACAAATAGCACAGCATCATTTTCAGTTTTCAGTTATATTATTTTTATTTTCCACAACCCCTTAATATTTATAAAATGTTAAGTTCCAGTGTTTGTATACCTCGTGCAACAAAACATTTCCCTCATCTGGCTGATTGATTATGGTAGACAAGAGACCTGTTCATTTGTCACATAAAACAAGTAGCTGTTTTCTTTCTTGTTCTGAGGATAATGGTCAATTACGGAAATATTTTCCGAATCCCTTAACATCAGTAACTTTTTTAGACCAGACATTGATTCATATCAGATGAATATTTTCCATACACATGACTAACAACTATAGATTCGGACATATGTGACAAGACTGTTCAACACCATGAGAACACATCAGGAGCGGTCCTGAGAGGTTTGGGGTTTACTACTACTACGTACAGCCATACAAGGCTATATAACAGGAAGTTTTGATGGCATTTCAGGAAGTAGGAAACCAAGCTGAGGTTCCAGGGGAAATTATGACTGCTACTCTGGCTGGGTACGTTAAAAGAAAAATTAATTTCTGCAGTGGAATGAAGTAGGAACCATACCAACTGGAATTTTTCTTGTTCTTACATGATCCAGTGTTTGACCACAAACTGTTTGGAATTATACCACCTAAGCCCAGTTCAACAACTTTTCAGTTCAAGGCAACTGGCCTGAATAGTGCACATATGTTTACATAATTTTAAAAGAATTGCAAGTACTGGCCTGGATAGTGCACACATCTTCACATCATTTCAAAAGAATTGCAAGTACTGCACTGAGATGTGATAATGTTTAGTATAATTTTCTTCAGCAAGGACAGTTGCAAATAAGCTGTGATAAGTCTTCAATGACTGGTACATAAACAAGGAGGAACAAATATTTCCAATTGTGCAACATGGCAATCCGAATCTGTGGGACAGCTTCATGTTATAGAGATACAGAGGCATCACACAGAAGTCTTGAATGGAAAGATAACATTGTCTCATGAAGGGACACTGGGTCCATAATTCTTCAAGCAGAGCCAGATCATGATCAAATGGGACCCTAGGCAGGGTAATGGACTGGGCATCCTTGGGAGCAGATCCCCCCCCCCCCCACAGCATCCATTCCAGTGTCCTATTACTTGGCTGTTTCTCCTCTATTCTTGCATCTTTGATCCAGTGTTTGACCACACACTGTTTGAAGTGGGCTTAGTAGGTATAATCCAACAACTTTTCATTTCAGGGCAGCTGGTCTGAACAGTGGACATCACTTCATATCACTTTAAAATAATTGCAAGTAGTGCACAGAGCTGTGATAACTTTTCAGTATCATTTTTTTTTTCAGCCAGGAGAGTTACAAATCAGCTGAGGTAATTTATATGTATATGTATATATATATATATATATATTGTGTGTGTGTGTGTGTGTGTGTTTCCTGGGGCAGTGCAATGATCAATATTGACAAATTTAGGTTCAACATAGGTGACATCCAAAACATTTCACACACAAATATAACAGAACTGTAGGCAATAATAGAATAGGTAAGATTAGTCACCTAGAAAATACGGTATGTGTATATTGTAGTAAACAAGCAGAGTGTAATGTGCAATATATATACATTAGTTTCTAAATTGGGTCAACCTTCAGTAATTCTGTGAGAGGGTGAGAGAAATGACAAGGAGATTGGTCATATCACCTAACACACCAAGGAGATTGGTCATATCACCTAACACACCAAGGAGATTGGTCGTATCACCTAACACACCAAGGAGATTGGTCGTATCACCTAACACACCAAGGAGATTGGTCGTATCACCTAACACACCAAGGAGATTGGTCGTATCACCTAACACACCAAGGAGATTGGTCGTATCACCTAACACACCAAGGAGATTGGTCGTACACACCAAGGAGATTGGTCGTATCACCTAACATACTATCCCTTTGCTGAAGCAGAAGCATTTGGCTTGTATGAAGAGTTGCTTTTTGAGTTTCATTTTGAATTTGGAGCATGTGTCAGTTTCCATCAGGTTGATGGGGACAGCTTACCAAAGAGTTGATGCCTGAGAGGAGAATGCATCTTCAGTGCTGTGGAGTTTGGTTCTAGGGCTAATACGAGATGGTATGAAGTTTGCTTCTAGGGCAAATGCAAGATGGTGTGAAGTTTGGTTCTAGGGCTAATGGGGAGATGGTGTGGCTTGTTGAGTAACGTCTTGGGTTGTATGAGGAGGTTTTTCATAAATTTGAGCTACAAAGAGAGTAAATGCCTGAGGTGGGAGTAGTTTATAGATTTGGGATCCTAACAGTAGTTTAGGTCTTTGATTTGTTGGTAGCCATTTAGCTTTTTCAAGGGTGGTATGGTATTGCTTACAGAGGCAATTTTGTAATGAATCGGCAGATGCTTTTTAAGATTTGTCTGGAATGTGGTGGTGCTTTTCTTGTAGGTGGATGCATAAATGGATGGACAAAAGTTCAGAAGAGAACTCCTTTGATGATGGCTGGCTGGGTTAGAAAAGAGATCTTTGTGGACCAGAAGAGGAGGGAGTTTATTTTTCTTGTTACACTGTCTATGTAGAAATGGAAGTTTAGAGGCTGATTAAGCTATAGCCTATATTTGAAGGTGGAGTGTTTCTATGGTATGGTTAGGTAAGGCAAGGATAAAGATTCAGGTGCTTGAAGAATTTTCTGTGGAGTTCCAAAAAGCATAGTGTTGGCCTTGGAGGAGTAAAGAAGTATGGCTTTTGAGCCATTTGGTGGCATTTTAGTAAGTCTGACTGGAGTTGGAATTAAATGTTGGTGTGAGAGTGACTTGATCAGTAAATGTCCATGTCATCTGCACAGAGGATGAGTGGTAGATGGAGAGGTCCAAGGAAGTTGTTAATGAATATGGAAAAGTGGAAGGGACACCTTTGATAACAGGTGCAGATTTTGATGCAGAGGATTCTGTTTTAACTCTGAAGTGCCTGTCATTGAGGAGATTTTTAAACCAGGAAGGGCTGTTTGGACTGATAATAATTTTGGTTGGTTTGTTCAGAAGAAGTTAGTGGTGAATGAGGTCAAATGTCTTTGTCAGACCTATAAATAATGCACCTGTAAGGAAGGCTCTATCAGTGTTTTTCAGGATGTCATCAGTTAGGGCCCAAAGTGCTGTCATATTACTTCTTCTAGGCCAGAATCCATGCTGTTTCTAGGAAACCAGGTGGTACTGCTGGATATAGTGAGAGAGTTTGGTGCAAATTCTATAATGTATGCAGTACTGAAATGTTAATAATGAGCTGTTTTCATAATTTTCATGCCACTGGATGTACAAAAGTGTCTGTCCTCTTAATGTGTTTACACATATAAATGCGAAATATAGCCACAAACAGCTCTACTGACAGCACAGCACAAATTTCAAATATCCAGTAAGCGCTTTCATCAGACAGTTGACTTCTTCAAACTGAATAATGGTTAACCACAGTTCATACTTATACAAAAACAAGATTGCAATCATTCTATTAAGGAATTATGCAATTAACTAATTAATCTAAAATTTCTTTTCAGTAGTGTCTGTCATTTTTTTACTGTTAGAAAAAGGAGCCTGACACCAGACTCTGTGATTGACCAGAGGGAAAAATATGGTCTTGGAGGAATGGATGCATATTTTGAAAAGCACCAAGTTCTTTACTACATTAATTTTGTATGAGAAATAATAAATCTCAGTGTCAAAGCAAGGATAGCAGTGAGCTGTAGCCTGTGACAGGTAAGGTATTCAACTCTAATCATAAAAAAATGCTGTCAAGGTTATTAGAACTAGACAGTGATCACTTAGTGGCTGCAAAAGGATTGTTGGGGGCAGAGTCTGGAGGGAATATTAGTGATAATCTAGTAAAGGGTGATATGGGTGTTTGATCAGAAACACAGTCATGTAGACAGAGTTATAATAAATTACCACATTTCTTTGTCAATTTGTTTTTTATCAGTCATCATTTTTATAGCATAGAAAACACTGTAAATCAGGGCAGCATTTAAAAGAGAAATTTGGTTTACTGTCTATTATAGGTTCCTAGGTAAGTAATAGGCTAGCTGCCCTTGCAGGCAATTTTAAGTATAGTGAGTTTCCCTATTTGTGCTCAAATTAACCTGTCCCATTTGGATACAGATTGGCCTTAACCATCCCATAGTTGATAATTTTGTATTACCCAAAATGAGAAGAACTGGGATCTTGCCATAGATAATTTGAGGGGATCCGGGTCAATTCTAAGGTAAATTTTCTGTTTCCCATCCGTAGATCGAAGTTGTGCTAGAACAGAGACAGGGCTAAATTTTGTTTTATGTGGATGGGGAGTCTATTCCAGAGTAGAAGTATCCTCTGCAAAATCTACCTGTCCCTCCAAACTGTTGTATTGATGTTGCAGAAGAGGTTTAGATCCCTAGACTATTTCTTGATGGCGATTATTCCCATAAGATCTGGTGCTGCTTATAGAAAAGACCATTTCCTTCTTACAGTATTACATACCCCTAGAACAACTGCCATATATTCTGTAAGAAAAATATTCTTATCTTTCTGTTCTTTCCGACTTGTAACATCAGAATGACCATGTTCCAAGGATTATAGAGCAGCTTCGGGTCCCTATTTTCTTGTGCACATTGAATATGGCATCATTATGTACAGTGTATAATATATGCTTGAGTATGGTCATCATTATGTACAGTATGCAATACATGCTTTAGTACGGTCATCATTATATATAGTATGTAATATATGCTTGAGTAGGGTCATCATTATGTACAGTGTATAATATATGCTGAGATTATAGTTGTATCTTGTGTATTTCCATTTGCTTTATAATACAGTGATCGTAAGACTTGGTGTATTTATATGCAATAGATGTGTGGTGGGAAAAGAGTGATATATGTGACGAGTGGAGGATTGTGTCAGGATTCAGTGACTGCCACTGTATCATGGTTATGGTGTGTAAAGCTTTAGAGAAAGGGAACTTGTTAGTGAGCTCCTTGTGCTGATAATTTCATTTGGGATAGAGTGGCATGCTTGTGTTAAGGTGTATGAACACTGGAGTAAGAACTGTTGACCTTGTGTGGTAGATGGACAGGTTCGGGTAGGGTATACACTGGTTACAGACACAGTAAGGGAGAGGGTTTTTATAGCACAAGGAGAATAGACCTTAGAACAAAGAGAGGGTAGAGTCTGTGTTGTTTAAAGGCAAAGGATAATTAGGATTGTAAGAGAAATGCTGGAAGGTTCTTCACTGATAGTTTTATAAGTAAGAATAGCTAAGTGCATGTAAATAGGAGGTGCAGTGGCCCTGAGAGATATACTAAAGGAGGAAGCAAAGGTCAGTGGGAAGAATGAGCTTAGGAAATAATACAGTAGGTGGGGAGGTGATGGAGCCTACCGAGTTAGAAAATAATACAATGGGTGGGGAGGTAATGGAACCTACTGGGTTAGGGAAAATGATACAATGGGTGGGGAGGTGATGGGGCTTACCGGGTTAGGGAAAATAATACAACGGGTGGGGAGGTGAGGGGGCCTACCGAGTTTGGAAATAATACAATTAGTGGGGAGGTGATGGGAAATTATGGAGTTGTAATCCTGGAAGATTGGCATGGAATATGTTTCAATTTTTCAGAACATCCCTGATTTTGTTTCATAGTTTTTGCCCTGACCCTAATAAAAAGTTTGATTTTCTGGTAAATCACAGTAACATTAGACGTTGTTTTATACTTGTTAATATTATTAAAATGCACATTGATGTAAGACATACTGCAATATTAACCTTCTTAGTGAATTATAGTAATATTTAAAAATGTTCCCTGATTTTGGGACTTAGGTCGCAATTTTTGGCTTTATCTCTATTTCATGAGCAAAATAAGTTGAAAGCTATGGAGTGGTGCATTGGGTGGAATCCGTCTGAGAAGGCAATCATATGCATCTAAGTAATAATATTATAATACAAATGCTGACATTCAGAAACTGCTAATAAATCCATAGGATCCTAGTGCAGAGACAACAAAATACATAAGGGAGGTACTAGGTATTAACGGCCCTGTAGAAGAATCAATAAGAGGAAAAAGGAATTATAGCTAAACTCACTAAACTTGGTATAAATCCCTACGTCACAACATGGGTTGCCAACTGGCTCACTGACAGAATCTACACTGTAAAAGTTGCAGACTCCAAATCTGACCTCAAAGCAGTGACAAGTGGAGTACCACAGGGTTCCGTTCTGGGACCCCTCCTGTTTGGTATCTACTTCTCTGAAGTACAGGCTAACACAGAAGGCCTCTGGCTAATGAAGTTTGCAGATGACTACAAACTAGGAGCCATAGTCAAGTCCCCAAATGATGTGGACATCCTACAGAAGGGCCTAACTCAGACAGATACCTGGTGTCAGAGCCATGGCCTCAAGCTCAGTGCCAAAAAGTGCAGTGTCATCCCCTTTGGTAAAAACTCTGTACCCATGAACTACCACATAGGCAGCAATCTACTTAACACCGAATGCGTGATAAGAGACTTTGGGACCCAGGTGGAGAGTAGTCTCTCCTTTGATAGTCACATTGCCACAGTAGTCAGGGCGTCTTTCTACGTGGCACACCTCATCATAAAAGGGTTCTCATTGAGGAAAAAAGAGGTAATTGTTCCCCTCTACTCGACACTCATTAGACCCATTATAGAGTACAACTCCCCTTTTGGAATGTACCTCACAAGACATCTGCAGCAGCTGGAAAGGCCACAGAAGTACCTCACAAAGAGGATCACTGGCCTCAAACAAATGCCCTACACTGACTGCCTCAAAAAATTCCAGGTTTACTCCATAGCATATCGCCTACTCCAAGGTGATCTCTGCCTAACATATAAAGCTATGTCAATCCCAGAGCTGTTGGACATGCTACAGCTAAAGAAATCCCAATCCCACCAAGCTACACGCTCTAGAGACCTAAACCTTGTCACCACAATAAACAGGACATGCTGGAGGGGATAGATTCCTGTCCCAGAGACTTCCCATACTCTGGAACAGGCTACCCATCTATGTCAAGCAAAGTTCTTCATTAGCACTCTTGAAGAAAAACTTGATGAGTGGATGGGAAATAGGAAATACACCCCGGAGATCACTTCTGTGTCTATGCTTGACAGTGGCACAGGAAAATAACTTTATTGGGTGGCGTAAGCCAGGGAACCTTGTTGGCTAGGCTTACGTACGCCCTTGGGCCGATAGCCTAGTACCTACCTATGAACAGTGAAATATGACTGTGATACAAGGAAGGTACTGGGAAGACAAGAAGAATAAAAATAATCAGCCAAAATGGGTAAAAGGTGTAGCAATAAAGAAGAGTTCCGGAAACAGCTTCTGCAGTTAAGTATAAATTGAACTGTATTACAGTAAGGCATAGTATAAATTAAGCCTGCATTGATAGGTAAATGCAGTGAAAGCAAGAATGAGGTAGAAGGAAAAAAAAAAGTTTTTTTGTAAAATACAATTTTTATGCTATTTAAATTTGAGATGAGTAAATCAGTACTAGTTCAAAAATTAAATTAGCCTTGTTCAGATTGTTATACATTGCATTCATGTGATCAGAAAATTAGCCACAATACCCCCACTGTTCAGACAAAATTAATTGTGAGTTCTCAGTTTAAACAGCATGGCCTATTTAAAATCTCATGGTCCAAAATGTTTAGAATCCTTAAGAAGTTATGGGAGTCTAGATGCTGAATTTTTGACCCAACTAGTTTTATATTTTGAGTTCCAGAAACAAACACCGTCAGAAATGCTGAGTGCAGACAAGCCGACAAAAAAAGACCAAAAACATAGGATAAGAGTGAAGGTCAAAAATTGCTCTTCTCCTTAAAATTTCTAACCCCCCTTGCCCCCAAACTTATGTATATCAACTCCGAGATCACTGTGCCTGGGAGAAAAGGGAATATTCTGAGAAATGGCATCTCAGACTTGGTATATGCAAGTCCGATCTTTTGGCCATTCAGTCTCTGCATTTCGGGGTTCACTATAGGAGAACCCAACATTTCAAATGGTTACCCAGAGGGCGTTATTGGATATCCTTTCTATTATATTTAGGACCAAATCATTTTGTGTATTGTTCACTCCTGATTTTTTTTTTAAAAGAAATTTCTTTCTCACTAGATCTTGTGTGAAATGTTTAGTTTCTGTTTGAATTGATTGAGCTATGCTCTGAAATAAATCTCAGATTACAATACTTGAAAAGATGTCAAAGCCTGAAATTACTGCTGATGCACACACTCATTTTAGGATTTGAGTTTTTTCAGCACTGTATGGGAAAACATGATGCTTTTGCATTGAATTGTTTAGAGTCAATAATTCACGAAACAGTTTTATGGCACTCTGCCAAGGTTTAAGGTTTCCCCAGTGACATGTTACATTTGTAGAACATTTTGGCCTTCTGTTCCTTTTCATGTCTGCGTGTTGGGTTTATATCATAGCTAGCTGTGCATTGTACAATTCACGCATGCATTTTCTTTATATTTAAGTTTACTGATCTTTTTTTCAGTTTTGTTAGCATATACAGTTCTTGCTACAGGACAGACTATCCCTACCTTTCAATATCACATAAAAAACAAAAAATATATTAAAGTAAATTTAGGATGTGAATATTTAGTACTACTGTTTCTCATACTGCTTAAATATCACTGTTAATGTATGTGTACACACACACATACACGCACATATATATATATATATATATATATATATATATATATATATATATATATATATATATATATATATATATATATAGACAGACAGATATTAACATTGCATAGTAAACTGCTTGTAGGTAACTGCTTATTTATCAGCTCCAGTGGTTTGTTTAGCTACATGATATTGATTTGTACTGTTTGATCTACTTTATAGTGTCATTTCTAATATAATCCAGATAAACAGAGTAAACCTTATTTTGACTTGTACTTTGTATATGCTTCTGTGCATGAATACAATGAATTATTTTAACTGTGTTCATTGCCTCAGCCTGAGTCAAGGTTGAAAAGCCCCATGATGGATCATTTCATTTTCATGGTTATTTATCTGTCTGTCTGTTTGTTTGTGTACTACCTGCCCTCCTATGTCGCTATCTAAATAGTTAATGGTTCTCAAGTTGTATTATGTTATATCAGTCACCCTCCATATCTGTCAAGTGGAGCAGTTTGTGTAATCGACTTTTGCAGTACTTTACTGCAGACTATCTCAAAAAGATACAACATATAGCTCCCTCAAAATGACATTTTCCAGGGGGTCTGTGGTACAGACCACCTTTTCCTTAGGTTTCCAGAGTCATTTTTTGCAAGATTCTATAGTAACATTTGTGCATCCTTCCATATCTTTCCATGGCTGAACCTGAAAAAGGTCCAGGGGGAAGAAAAATAACTACACACAGGTTTTATTTTTTCATTAAGTTATGATGCATTACAACATTCCTTTGCTTGTTGTGGGGACTTACATTGTTGCAGCAGGGATATGCAGTCATACCGCGCTCCATTTAATTATTACTGACTTGTTACCTTTTGGTCTGTCAGCTGTCTTGTCTCCACTAATCACTTGTTTGTCTGGACTGCAAATGGCACCATATTACAAAAGACAATGCACTTCAGGTTCATTTTGTAGATATGGTTTAGTGTATGGTGTTTTTACTCAGTGACTCTCTCTCTTATTTGTAGCTCATTGGCTGCTTAACCATACCATTAAACTTTACAGAACTAACCTATGATCTGTGAGTAGAAGTTGCTGCCTTGTATCTCAGGAATGCTCTCTTTGTCTCTGGCACACACCACCCCAAGACACACACACACATGCTACCACACTGATACTGCATACACTTACAGTGTAGTAAAAATCAACAGCATGGTTGTTTGGGATGTAATGTATGCAGCCAGTTTGCTTCTACTGCATACTTAACACCTTAACTGATACAATAACTTTAGTGATACGCCATACACTTCAGTAGAGGCAGCAACAAAACAAAAGCTGTCTACATGGCTTCTGATTTGAGGAGCTTCTTAGATGCAGACTTGCACAGGTGATTGAGACAGATAGCATGAGAGTTGGACCTCAAAACTATCTTTCCTAGAAGCTAATAAATGCACTCACATTAGAGCATTTACTCTCTCTCTTTCCCTACATTCGTTGCTGAATCTCAATTTCCCAGTGGACACTTATAGGGTTTGGATAGAAGGTATCACTTTTTGGTGGGGGGAGAGGATTTTTTTATGTGATATTGGAAGGTAGGGATAAATTATCTCTAACAGTGGACAGGGTAGTTTATTGTGATGCCTCATGCTTGTGACATCATGCTCCTATCAGTGTGCCTGTAAGGCATGCTGTCTTATCCAAACTATGGTAAAGTGTGCACCCTTTACCAGAGGAAAGAGACCTGTGCCTTTCTTAACACCCCTCCCAGCGGTACTCAAGTTGCAGTCTGTCTTGGGTAACCAGCAGCATGGTCAAACATTCATTTATTTTAACAGTGGCTTGGCCTAGAATGTTTATCCTTAAAGCATACCATGTTAATTTAACCTTTAACATGGTCAAACATTCATTTATTTTAACAGTGGCTTGGCCTAGAATGTTTATCCTTAAAGCATACCATGTTAATTTAACCTTTAAGTGTCTATCA